>NC_083624.1:978261-1013261 GCF_963584025.1 Labrus mixtus
CATACTGTATATCCACACAAACCTATACATATGTACATATCAATCAATAATGTGACTATTTTCCATGTTTTGATTTGTCAAATTTGTTTTAAAAAAGGTTAAATTGTAGGAATGCTCTTATTCAAGAGTTAAAGAGGGAGGTCTGATACCTCTCTCCTGTCATGAAGAAACAGCTAGTTGCAAGTTAGCTTAGCTTAGCATAAAGGCTAAAAAAGGGGGGAAAGAAGGACCGGCTCTTCCTTAGGTAACAGCATAAATCCAAAATCATATCTGAAGCTCTTACTAGAAAAAGCACAAGTGTTAAACAAAAAGTAGTGGTTGTTCAAGGGTTTATACCTGGGACTATTCTTTGGATGGAGCAGTGACTTGTGTTGTTTTAATATTGAGGCACCATGTAAACAGTAGAGACTTCAAAGGGAGATTTTCCTGCACAACTTCTGTTCATTTTTTTAAGCAAAACAAATGCAAATTGCTCTTAATGTCCCCGAAACTGTTTCTGTAAATATTTTAAGAAAAGAGGAATTTCTAGAGGAAGAGAAAGTCAATGTCACATCTTAGTCATGTGTTTTTTTGTTTTAAAAGTCTCGTGATGTCTGTTTGTCACCTGTATCTCTGAGTGTCATGTGTTTGTTTTTTACCACCTCAGGCTCTGATTAGTATACTCAAACAAAAGAGCGACCCTGAAAATGTGACGGGATGCCTCAGGCCCTTTCGCATCATCATGAGTCTGCTGGATAAACCAGAGATAGGTAGGCAGGCAGCACGGAGCAGTGCATGTCACAAACAACTCAAAGTGCAGATTTCTTCATCCAAAGCTCTTTGTTGTGTTTCATTTTTAATGTTAGCAGGCTTTACTTTGGTTATGACGATGTCTCTGCACAGGTCCAGTGGTCCTGAGCAGTGTGTTGTTGGAAGTTGTCCGAGCCTTCAACACCTACTGTCGAGAGATGCTGGGAGAGGAAACCATCACCAGCTCCGGCTTCTCAGGCAACCAGTTAGCCATGTAAGAGGGATCGATTAAAAAATCAACAAAAAACAAGGATGTTCACTGATACACAATGAATTGGACTTTCAACAAACATAGAAACAAACAGAAACAGATCATGCAGTTGTTGTGTTTTTCTTTTACAGAAAAATAAAAGAGAATAAGAATGCATCAGAGGTCATAAAGACGATGAACATGCTGGTGAGCTCCATGAACAGTGAATACCTGTGGGAGTACATGACCCGACGCTTCTGCACTGCTGTCAGGTATGGCAGGAACGATGGGGACACTGTGATCACAAAAGGGAATTCTACGTGTTTAACTCTAAAACTTAAACTTATTAAATGTTGATGACACACATTCTGTCTCTTTTACAGGTTTTACTGTTTTTTTCTATTTACTTGTGTCGTATACACATAACGACTTTCATTCCTGTTAATGTTGTTCGTTCATTTATTTTTTATTTATTTTTCTCGTCATTTTGTATTATTATTATTATTATTATTTTATTTTATTTTATTTTTTTTGATACTACTCTTCTCAAATGTACTTTTATTTTTTCATGCTTATCTATTTATTTTTATTTAGTTATTGTATTTTATTTTTTGTGAGTTTTCCACTCTTGCACTTTTTATTCTTGTCTTTAAACTAAGAGGTCTATTTGTTGGACTGGGAGGGTTGTTTATAGGGAGAAGTGATACTGGATTTTTGATTGTTTCTGGGGAAAAAAAAGAAAAATGTTGACTGCATCCCAATTGCACTGTATGTCTTGAACTTGCTTTAATAAAAATATGTTGAAAAACACTCTAGAAAGTGCAATATTATAAGGAAGAGTCAGTATTTAAATACTGTACAACATTAGAGCAGTGGTGTTTAAAAGACATATTTAGTACATGTGGACTGTCCTTGTTTACTCTCAAGTATCAACTGAGAATGCCTTTTTCTTTTATTTCTGTCTTTACTTTAGTTACAAAGACGACCCACCGATGCCTCCTCGGCAGGACCGCTGTCACCCCGCTCCATCCATCACAGAGATATCCAATCTCATCATTTTCCTGCTTGACGTCCTTCCTCTGGTAAAAAAAAACAAACAAACACTTGTACACCCTTTTGAAATATGCTAACTTTTTTTTTAAAGATGCAGATCCAAATTTAAATATTCTTATTATTCTTGATGAAAACACAGTGTTGTTGTTCTCCTTTTCTTAAAATCCAACAAACACTTTTCATGTATGTAAAGTAAACACCAGTATTTTGACAGAATAGAGAACCATTGCCTGTATTTTAAGTACTCAGTTAATGTAAATTTAAAACAATTATTGACTGTTTCAACCCAAGCCTGACACATCTGACTCATGGCGGTTTCAACACACAGTTTGCTCTACATGTCCCTTTTTTCCCCCACAGGAGCTCCATGTTGACATCCAGTCCCAGTTCCTCCCAGAGATGCTGAGCACCATGCTGCAGACCCTCTCCAGCCACATGGACTCTGTCAGTCTGGAGGATGTCACACAGGGCCTGCGAGCTTGCTTCAAAGTCCTGAGTAAGATCCAGATGCCTGTGACGTATATGGACATTGAGGCAGGGGCGCACATAGATGACATGGAGTTACAGTTACCTGAGGAAGAGAGCCAGAAGACTGAGGTGAGGCATTCTGTTTGTGGAATTTCATTTTAAATTATGTGATTTTTCAAGAAGCATGGCTTCAGATTTGGAAAAATCAATCCACTTCAACAAATTATTTTTTTTTGGCGAGACTTCTGCTGGAAAAATCTGATATGATTTTTTATTACCCCAAATCAGAAGTCAAAATTAAAGGGATACTTCACCCGTTGAAACATGAATCTGTATTGACATTGGGTCATATATGTAGAAATGTGAAATACATTTTGAAGTTGGTGCCTTCTTTCCCGAGAAAAGACAGGAAGTGTCTTTTTGGCTCATGTGGATGAAAGACACCAAATCCCAGAATGCACAGCACCGCAGGCCACTCCCACTAAGGTTTATTAATCCAATCGTTACAGTTTCTCCAAAATATACAGTATAGCAGTAGAAATATAGAAATAAAAACATTTACAGACATATTTACTTCATAAGACCGTTTCCTCAACTGATTCAGAGATTTCTTCCAGAAGTGATCTTGTAAATTCCTGGCAGAAAACAGACTCTATGTCTGTGTCCATAGACAAACAGTGAGAGCACCGACACTACCAGTCCACCCCAGCTCGAACCGGCCCCGGCTCCTCGTCCTCACTGGAAGCTCCTTTTCAGACTTAGAAATACAAAGATTTCCCATCTCAGGGGAAAATGAGGGCGGGATGCACGACCATTCAAAAATACTACCAGGTTTCTAATGATGCAAAGATTAATGCTAATGGTTGAAGTATCCCTTTAAGTGGTTCTCCAGCCTCCATGCTGGAGGGGATTTGGAGTGGTCTCGGCAGACTGTGTACATGTTTTGATGAGACTCTGAACATCACATCCCTCTACCTCAGAAAAATTCTTGAAGGTCTTGGTATAAAGGACATATACCTTTTAAAGATTCTAAACGTTGGCTTCAGAGGAACCCTCCTACCATGAGACTCTTGAGGAACATTGTGAATTCCATCAGCTTTATGGAAAAAATGACTTTTGTCCTGCGACTTCAAAAAGGAGAAGGGAGAAGAATATTGGAGAAAATGTGATTTATACAAAGATAAAGACTCCTAAATATATCTTGTTTCATTAAAATGTACAATCCATTATGTACTGTACCTGTGCCTTTTACATTCTTGTATTTGATCTTATTCATGCTGTCTTGCCCTAGTCCTTACTTGTTCTGTGTTTCTTGTAAAACTGGCTTATCGTATTTTTGTATTCTTCAGGACATCGAGGGCAAGAAAGATGCCGGTGTTGGTCAGGTTAATGGTCATCATGAAGAGGAGGAGCTGAACGGAGGAGATGAGGGAGCGCATGCGGGTAATTTCTACCCCACGCTGAGATCTGAAGACAGTGGATTGGGTATCAGCGCCTCGCCCTCGGAGCAACAAATCCCACCAGGACTCGGGCCGACGGCGGGGGAAAATGGAATTTACAAAGACGGTGAAGGAGTGTGGAGGAGGGGAGGCAGTGTAGACACCATGAACAAGTGTCTGCAGGACATCCTGGCTTTTATAACAACAAGGTAAATTACAAAAAGCCGTTATCAAAGTCACTGTGCGTTGACCTCTCTTCGATATTTTCTGAGTCATTTTACTCCTGCTGTGTTTCAGATATTTGCTCGTGCAGGTGGAGGATGTCAGGGGCGTGGAGGAAGTACCCCAACCTGACACAACGACTCCCCCTGTGGATCAGAACACAGTGTCGCCGGTCACAGGGGGACAGGAAATAAAAGACAAACAAACTGAAGAGTTCACTTCAACCAAAGTTAAACCCCACCCGTCATCGGACGCCCCGCTGGAAGCAGCACCGACCGAGAAGAAGAAGAAGGTGCACGGGTGTCTGGACTGGGCGGCGGGGTACATGCCCCGAGGCAGGGCGGAGATCTCTGAAGCCTGTCGACAGGCCTTCACCGCCACCTGCCACCTGCTGCTGGAGTGCACCACTTTCCCCGTGTACCTGAGTGAAGACGAGACTCTGGCTCTCCACACGGACATGTTTGGGAACTCAGGTCAGCACACCTTTTAAAGTCCAGCTGTTTTTACCAAAACATTGTTTCGTCCTTCTCTGCTAGAAGTGAAATAATTGAAGGGACACTTCACCCTTTGAAACATGAATCTGTATTGACAGATGTGATGCAACTTTGCCTGATAGGACTGTCTGCCTATTGTGTTTAAATGAAGACACTCTTGATTTATGCTATTATATTATATTTTGTGGCTCAACCTCTTCATGGCTCAGGCTCTCAAACACTCTGATTAAAAAGAAAACTTCCTAAAAATACAACAATTTAAAATACCTTACTGTGTGAATTGGATTTAGTGCATATATATATGTAATTCAATTGTTTCTGTTTCCCACAGGCAGTGAAGTGGACAGGCTGCCCGTTTGGCTGAGGTCCTTGATGACCCTGTGCTGCCTGTCCAGAGACTACAACATCCAGCACACTGCGGTGGCCTCCCTGCTGGAACTCATCAACCACTCCCAGTCCTTAGCACTGGTCATCGAGGACAAACACAGACGCTACCAGACGTCGAGCTCCAACCCTCTGATCGGACGTCTCCAGATGGTCACTGTGCCACCCATCTACCCCGCTATGCTTCAGGCCATAGAGGAGGGAACAGATTTCTTTCAGGTTAGAATGTCAAATAGAAAAATGTTGTATCTCAGAGCTGTAGTAAATATAAAGATTTTGTTTTGAGTTTTTGCTACTTTTTTTTTTTATGATTCAGAGGGTATCCCAGGTATTGTGGAGCCAGTTGGACACCGAGCGGAGAGAGCAGCACATTTCCTGTGTGGAGCTCTTCTACAGGCTTCACTGTTTGGCTCCATCAGCGTCCATCTGTGAAGACATCATATGCCAGGCTCTATTGCACAAGGACAAGGTGAATATTTCTGCACAAGATAATCAACCACAATGTGTTAACACATTTTAAGGTTCTCCTGGAATCCTTAAAGGACCTTATAGGAAATGTAGCCATGCTTGCCTTGTGTTTGTTTCCCCCCAGTCTGTCAGGCTGGAAGCACTACACCGCTTCACAGTACTATGGCACCTGACCCGAGAGATCCAGAACAACAGGACCATGTCTCTCAATCGCTCCTTTGACAGGTTCGTACATCAGCATGCAGAAGCAATTCATCGTTAATATATATATGTATATGCATGTAACAAAAGTATGACATAAAACAACCCTCCCAAAATAGAACATGTGGCAGTCCATCAATAACACAAGAATAATAAAAGTAATTTGTACAATACAAATGAAAAAATAAATAAGTGAAATAATAAACATAAACAGTCACATTTGACACATATTTCTCACAGTTCACATTCATGCTTTCAATAAATTGTCCAAGTCAGCATTTTTAACAAATTCCCCAAAAAACCTCCCAAATTTTACCAAATTCTGAAGCTTTCTTCCTGACTATATATGTAAGTTTTTCAAGAGCCAGACTTGCTGATAATTCTTTTAACCAACGTCCAAGAGAGGGACTGCACTACCAACAGAGCGCAATTGAACGCCTCGTCTGTAATAAACATAGATCCACCATTACCCTCTCTCTTTTAGAAAGAGTACATTCATCAGGAAACAGGTAGAGAATGGTAGAGAATGTTTTACTTTATGTACCTCTGTCCCTGAGACTTTCCTGATTAATTGTGTGTGTTAGTCTTCCTCTGATAGTGGATTCACCTGCAACACAAGTAGGCATCAGTGCATAGTGGGAAGCAAAAAAAAAGTTGGAAAAAGTTCCACTGTGCAGTTGTGTTGTTGTTTTATTGCCTCAGACAGAACAGTAGCTCTTCTCACAACAAGTAGAGCAGATAAAAACTGCACTCATGCCCTAACCTAACATGTAAATATGTGAATGTCGGTGTACATAAAATGATGAACTTGATTGCAAACAAATGCAAAAGCTACGGATTTAATAAGACTCAAGACATAGCCTGCTTCTTTATATCAGTTTCCCATCATGAGAAACATAAAAGTATAATCTTCTCTTTGGTCATAGCCTACATAACAAGACAAACAATGCACAGAGCACTCACTATAGTCAAATGAACTGGACTCTGAATGTGAAGCGTGCTTGGGCACTGTACTGATTGCCTAGTCAGTATAAGTGTGCCCTGAAACAGAAGACACTAACCCCACCAAAGTTAGCATAGCTTTCAGGTGAATGCAAATGTTGACATGACATCATGCAAAATAAAGTACATGCATGCAGCGCTAACTTTGTCACCATGCAATTTGAAGATTTGTTTAAATAATGCTAACACAATATTTCCATGCTTTATCTACATAATACAGTAGTTTAAGTGCTGATGTGTTGGACTATTCAAATAAGCATAGTCTGGTGACACTGACAAAGTACAGCTTGATTTTGGGACTGCAAAATAAAAATAAAAAACTTTTAGGTACCAGTATTGGTTTATTAAAATTCAAGCAAATAATGTCTGTCTTTTGCTTGTTTGCCAGTTTATACTGAGAATTTCACCTTTTATTAATAAAACAAAGAAGAAGAAAAAAACTCATAAAGAAGTACAGTAGGCCTACTTTTGAAAATGGTTTCAGTTCTTACTTAATCTGACTGTTGAATTGTGTTTCTCCTTCAGGTCTCTGTGCGTCGTGGTGGACAGTCTGAGCTGCACAGACGGCTCGATAAGCGCAGCGGCTCAGTGCTGGCTGGTCAGGGCTCTTTCCCTCGGTGATGTGATTCGAATCCTGGAGCCTATTCTGCTGTTGCTGCTTCACCCGTCCACCCAGCGCTGCTCTATTCAGAGCATCAAACAGAACCTCACTGCTGGTAAGAGCATCTACCAGTGTGTGTGTTGCATGTGTTGTGTTTCTGAATAAATGGCAATTTTATGTTTTTTCTTTTTCTCATCTTGTAGTTGACCTGAAAGTTCAAGGCAACAGAAGTCGAAGCTCCACCAAAACTTCTGGGACGTCTGCAGATTCTATGGCGACAGAGGTCACCACTTTGAATCTCATGAACATTGTCGACCGAGAGGCTCTGTGGGCGGCGTTAGACAGCGGCGCCGAGTCAACCCAGACGCCGTGCGGCTTAGCGGTTTCAAGGAGTGAGAGTGAAGAGACGGAAGAGGAGGATAAACAAGGCGAGGAGGAGGAGGAGGAGGAGGAAGAAGAAGCTGATAGTGAACACACAGAGTCAGCCGACACCAGCGGCGCCCAGGTATCCACTGAAAACTCCAGCTCGGAATCTGTTCCATTCCGCAGCACCGATGAAGGAGGCGTGGTCAACGGCCTGCGCAGGGCGGAGTCCGAGCGCACGCAGGCTTCCGATTCACTGTCGAGCGAGGACGAGGAGGATTTAGAGCTGGAGGCCATCGCCCGGTCCCGCCTGCTGAAACAGGAGCGAGAGAAGAGGGAGGCCATCGACTCTCTGTTCCGTCATGTGCTGCTGTATCCCGCTGCAGGCGGCTGGCGCCACCTCCTGCAGGGCTTGGCACTTCTTGACAGCCTTCTGAAGAGCAGCGCTGAGTGTCCCCTCGTGGATGCTCTGTCTTCCACCTCTCTGGACACAAGCTCTGCCGCACATCTTAACCTGGTCTCCAACCTCCTGCAGCGCCACCAACAGGCTCAGGACGGTAAAGGCTTCTACAGCGGCCTTCTCTCTCCTTCCTCCCCGTCGTCCATGCCCCCGTCCCTGCTCATTGAACTGCTTGTGTCCTTGTGTTTGCGATTCCTGCGCTCTCATTACCCCTCTTATCTGAGTCTGGGTCCTCTCGACCTTCAGGGGAACAGGGAGGTGCAGGTGAAGAGCGTGGAGGTGTTGACCCACATGGTGAATCAGCTCGGCTGCATGGCGCGCGGACAACAGGGCAGTGGGAGTCTGGAGCCGATTCGCAAGCTCCTCTCAGGATGTAAGGTGCAGCAATATGCTCTGCTCACACTTTCTGCATCCATGTATGTCAGCCAAAGGGGGACAGACAAGGGACCACCCAAGGGTGTGGAGGTGCTGGGTGAGCAGGGAAGCCTGTCAGAGGAGAGTCTGGTGAATCTGGGAACAGGAGGGGGGCAGGAACAATACACTTTACAAATGGAGTTACTGAAACTCCTGCAGGCTCTCATCGTCCTGGAGCACCACATTTGTCCAGGTGGAGCTGCAGCGGGGTCAGGTGGAGCCGCCGGCCAACCAGGGGAGCCTCGTGAAACCCCAACAGCCAGCACCCCCCTCGCTCGAGAGTGGCAAACCTCAGTCCTTTTCCAGCAGTCCATCAAGGCAGCTCAGTACGTCCAGAGCCATCCAATCACAGCCCAGGGAATGTTTGTGTCTGCGGCGGCCAGGTCCCTGCAGCCGCAGTACGGCTACGCCATGCACCCCCACTGGGTCTCACTGCTGGTCTCCTGTCTGCCGTACTTGGGGCGCTCGTTGGGCATCATCGTGGCTCCACTCATTAGCCAGATCTGCAAGAACTTGGACGAGCTGGTCAAGCTTTACGAGCACGATGGAGGAAAAACAAATCAGAGGTACAGCTCTAAAACAGAATTTTATGACAATATAAAAAAAAATTGTGATCAATTTTTTATTATTTATGTTTAAATATTGTCACTTACAATAAGGGAAAAAACAAGATGTTGTGGTTTTAACAACGGCCCACAAATATACAGGAGAGGAGAATCAAATACATAATTCCTTATACAATACATTTCAAAAGAAGGGATGAAAACAGCAGACAAAAGGGGCAAACAAAGACCCCACAGATAGACCAAGCATAACAAGCAAAAACACAACATATAAATCATAACAAAGATTTTAAAGTTTGAATGGTGTCTGTCCAACAAGTCAGAGAATTTTTATTTGTCCTTTTTTATATTTAGGAATGCCAGTCAGGTCTCTCTCATAGATCTTTCATCCATCTCAAGCAACAAAAAAATATATAGATTACTTCATGAACAGATTTTATCCACTTCACATGCATCCAAATATCATCTCAAATAGAAGAGTGGATGAACAAATAAACAGTTTTCCTCTTCAAGGTGATCATCTCTGAAAACTGCTCAGTGTGTCGATTAGGGGTGCAAACGAGTACCCGTTCATTAAATAATAACCTGTTACAAAAAAATGAAATCAATAATCGTTTTTTAGTCCACTTTTTAGTAAATGTTTCTTGTTGCATTGTGGGTTCTAGGGTCGGTCTAATTGAAAACAGAAAAAAGCAGCACACTCAAACAGAAATAAAACTTCAGGTGCACGAGCGCAAAAAGAAAATAGATGACAAACAAAGCGCTGACAAAGGCTCTGTGCTGAAACGCGTCCGTTATTGATCTGTACGCTGCTACCCTGACAAAAATATCCCTTCAATTTACCCCTTTATGAATTCACAATGAACAAAAAGTCCCAAACAAACAAAATATGCAATATGATCTACAAAAGTTCAGTTGAAATTGTGTTTTTAGTCCACAGAAAAAGAAGGACTTTCACTTTGCGATTACCGCTTTACCCCGCCAAACCAAAGACGTTTGATGTTTTTTTCTTTTACTAACAATTATTAAAATCCTGAAGATTCAAATTAATTAATAGATACAGTCGGCATCGTGTCATAGTTGGGAGCGGGGCCTCCCGTGGGGGGAAATAATCACAGAAAAAAAAAGACTACAAAACGATTACTCGAGTACTCGCTTTAACAATGGGAAGAGTAATCGATTAGAGAAAAATTTGCATTTCTGCACCGCTAGTGTCGATAGTTCCAAAAGTTTGATCTTTGAATTGCAGAATTCAGCCGCTGATCAGATTTGATGACGGTGCTTTAAATGAAATGTTTGCTCTACGTTTCCGTCTTCTGAACAGCTTGAGTGGGAGGAGAGAAAACATTTCCCCGGACTATCCTCTGACTCTGCTCGAAGGCCTGACCTCCATCACACACCACTGTCTGTTGGACAACAAGAGGGTGAGACATGAAGACACACAAAGACACACAGTTATGCATGTCTTATTACTTTAATGATACCCAACGTTTCTTCTGTCGTCCTCTCTTGTTAGTCGTTGGTCGCCTGTGATCCTGTGGACGTCCGTAATGCACGCAGCGCTGTGATTGAAGAACTGCCGCACATGCTGAGCAGTATGGCGTTGTTATGGGGTGTTGTCATGAGGGAGGAGCTTCAGAGGCGCACGTCTGACTCTGGTCAGAGCAGCAGACACACTTCTACCTCTGTCTATTTTAAAAGCACAAAGGTAGGTGTTTATATGGATACAATTTTTCAGCTTTTTTTTTATGGCATCACAAATGTAAGTGATGACATATCTGTTAAAAAATCCATACTGTATGTTTTTTTATGTTTGCATATTTCATCCTTTTTAGTCCTGAAGTTACACACACAAAGATTTGTTCTCATAGTCCACTGCACACCTCCTACATTACACCTTTTCTACATTTTGTGTTTTTTATTTTTTATATTTTTAAATTCTATTTTATATATTGTAATATCTTCTTATTCTGTATTATTTAAGTTGTTTCTAGTTCTGATTTATTTCCTTGTTAATTGTTTAGCACCAATACACCAAGTCAGATTCCTTGTATGTGTAAATGTACTTGGTAATAAACCCCGATTCTGATTCTGATTCTGATTCTGAACATGTTTTAGTATTCTGATATGTCAGAAAATAACAATTTGTGTGTATGTGTAGATTCTAAAGCAGCGGATACTGGAGTTCCTGGTTCCTCTAACTCTTCAGTATGGGGTTCAGCTTATGGCTTCACTGGGAGCAGTGTGGAGCAGGAGAAAGAGTAAAAGGAGACATAAAAACAAAGTAAGAACTGCGTCATGTTTAAAAAAACAACAACCTGTCAAATCAATCCAACTGACCGATAAAACACATTTTTGTTTTTCTTTAGGTCTTACCTGTTGCCAGTGAGTCTCGTCTGACCATTGTGGATTTGGTGAAATCACTGCACACCTTGCACACAGATACCATCCTACAACTGGTCAAGGAAGTGGTGAAAAAACCTCATCAGATCAAAGGAGAACAGGTTAACAGACATGCACACATTTAAGATGCTTGAAGCCTTTTATTTTGGAAGTTCTTAAGTCAGTTTCCTTCATCTTTGTAACAATTTTTACTTTTCTCTCTAGAAGAAGTCAACTCTGGTTGATATTCCCATGTTGCAGTTCAGCTACACTTATATCCAGAGGTATGTAGGAAATATAAGACCCATCGCAGGTTTAAGACCACCTTACAAATGTGTTCTAGTTTTGAATAATCTGTTTCTGTGTGCAGTATTTCAGCTCAGGTGCTGCAGGAAAACGTTGCTACCCTCCTCAGTCTGTTACGGGAGTCTGTTCAGCTCAACCTGGCCCCACCTGGACACTTCTTACTTCTGGGGTCAGTTCTGTCTTTATGATAGTTATGTTATAAGTTGTGCTTGGACTTCTGTGTTTAAAGTCTTAATATGTGATTTTTAACACTTAAATGTATAAATCAAGTATATCCTCTGAAAATAACTCTGTGAGTCATGACTGTCTACAATGGGTGTAACACCCGAGTCCCACTGTCTGTGATGTTTTCAGAGTTTTCAGAGTCCTATCTTCACTTTGTTTACATCGCCCGGACGGCCAGCTGACTCCTCCCCTCACGTATAAAAGTTGTTTAATTGAGGGACTAGAGAAAAGAAGAATAACATACTGTACTCACTGCTTAACTGTGTTTCTAGATCACGCTCATTTCAGGTAAATTTACATGCAGTGTGAAGATACGAGCATAATAACGATCGCTAGCATTAGCATGCTAACACAACAATGCAGCGCGAGTTGTTTTGGTTTCATGCTGGTGCTCAAGGGCGACATCTGCTGGATCAAAAAATCACATATAAAGACTTTAAACAGCAACAGATTACTGTGTCCTTGTTTAAAAAAATGTATGTTTATTGACTGCTTCTTTTTTTTTTTTTTTTTTAGAATCCTCAATGATTTTGTCAACAGGCTTCCCAACTTGGACAATAAGAAGGACTCTCGGGACATGCAGGTACGATGTTTCCATCTATGTGTGGTTGAAATCATCCAGTGTTTCTGAGATAATGTGGTGACACTGAAGGTGACGTTACCGTGCAGGAGGTGACTCAGCGGATCCTCGAGGCAGTGGGGGGGATCGCCGGCTCGTCTCTGGAGCAGACCAGCTGGCTCAGCCGCAGCCTTGAGGTCAAAGTTCAGCCACAGGTGTGCACAGAAGCAGATGACGGGGATGACGCAGACATTGAAGGTGACTATTGTGAAAAGTTTGGACATCTCTGACAAATACATGCATTTAGAAAAAGTGTTACAAATGGACTCTCCCTTCTTTCTCTTCTTGTCAGAGTCGATGGCTCAAGCTAGCACCATGGTTTCCTCTTCAGCACCGTCAGTTTACAGCGTGCAAGCTCTTATACTCCTGGCTGAGGTAAGTTTTTAAGCTTTAGTGAATTGATGGATATTTGCCTGTTTGTTTGCTTATAACACATTTTCTCCTTGTCTAGGTCTTGGCACCGCTTCTGGACATGGTTTACCGCAGTGACGAGAAGGAGAAAGCCGTCCCTCTCATCTCTCGGCTCATGTACTATGTTTTCCCTTACCTGAAGAATCACAGGTAACTGCTGTACCTGCAGGCTTTTATTAAAGGCTAACAGCTTCCATCCGTTTTGTCCTAATACATTCCTTACACTTTGGGCTGTCATTTTTTTCCAGTGCCTACAACATGCCCAGCTTTGAAGCCGGTGCTCAGCTGCTGAGCAGTTTGAGCGGGTACGCTTACACCAAGAGGGCGTGGAAGAAAGAGGTGTTTGAGCTCTTCATGGACCCCCTTTTCTTCACCATGGAGGCTTCCTGTGCGCCAAGGTTTGTTTGTTGCTGGTGAAAGGAAATTCTCTCTCCCACACTCAAACCTTTTTTTGTATCTTAATGCATCGGAGGAGAGAGACATAAGAGATGTGACATGTTCATCTTTCACATGACAGCCTGAAATCAAAGTTAGAATTGTCAATAACTATGACTTACTCCTTTTCTTAGTACTGTTTATATGTCAATACTACGACTGAGGATTAGGGCCTCGTTAAATTTTTTCATTTTTTCTTATTTCGAGATTAAAGTCGTAAATTTACAAGATTAAAGTCGTAAATTTACGAGAATAAAGTTGTAAATTTACAAGAATAAAGTCTTAAATTTACAAGAATAAAGTTGTAAATTTACAAGAATAAAGTGGTAGACATCTTGTCCTAAAGGTTTCACTAATAAGGAAATAGACTACTTCCTTGTGTAGTCGGTAAAAACAATTGAAGAGAAGTTTTCACTTCAACTTGTAAGACCTTGTTTGTCTGTAAAATGATGAACAGGACACAAACTGTCTCTGCACATGAGACACTTTAACAAGGCAGACCGATAACAGACACAAATAGTTTGTTGGGGCTTTACTTATGCAGATATGAAACTACACATGCTTTTGGCACATCATCATCTTCACATTGTCTTTAAATATCATCACCCTGAAAAGATACTGCAAGAAACTGAAGAAAGAACCACACTGACTGGGAGGAAGTTGTCTGCAGAGGAAATTACTTTAAGAGTTCTACTTTCATCATTTTGCGCAAGCTGGTCTCAAACTCGTTAATTACTCGTAAATTTACGACTTTAATCTCGAAATTTAAAATATAAAATAAAATTGAACGTGGCCATAATCCTCCGTCGTACAATACAGAGTCCTACTTGCTGAAGTATTTAATTTTGTTACACAAATTAAATGAAAAATAATAATGTTTAATGTTCTTTGTCTGACTTCTGTTTGTTCTCTATAGCTGGAAATCCATCATTGACCACCTGCTGACTCATGAGAAGACGATGTTTAAAGACCTGATGAGTGAGTACAGTCTCTGTTAAAGGTTTGTGGTGCTTTAGGGCGCGGGTCACACACTGGCAATCCGTAATGCCTGAGCACGCTTCACCCCTAAAGTCCAGTTTGTGTGACCGCTCCGTACTGTGCTCAAGCACGATGCACTTCCTTGTCCCAGACAATCGTGCTTAGACAACTTTGCCAGTTGCCCTTAGTAAAGGTGAGGGGTTAACTGTGACACAGAAGTCAAATATGTTACTTTTCAAGTTCTAAATCAAGTAAATAAAGTTTCAAACGAGTGCAGTTAAAATGCCAAATGTTAAAGCAGTGTGTAATATTCAGGATATAACCATAGCATCCTGTAATCTGTCACAAACATGGGTACATTTTTACTGCAGGTATGCAGAGTGGCTCCCTGAAACTGTTCAATAACGTAGACCAGAAACCCATGCTGCTAAAGCGCCAGGCGTTCGCCATGTTCAGCGGAGAACAGGATCAGTACCATCTGTATCTGCCCCTCATCCAAGGTATGGTACCAGATATTTCTAGTTCTTGTTTTTTTATATGTAAATATTCATTTAAGTGGGAAATATGAGTAGTTACACACACTAAGATTTTTTCTCATAGTCCACTGCACAGCTCCTACATTACACCTTTTGTACAATTTGTGTTTTTTATTTTTTATATTTTACATTTTTAAATTCTATTTTATATATTGTAATATCTTCTTCTTCTGTATTATTTAAGTTGTTTCTAGTTCTGCTTTATTTCCTTGTTAATTGTTTAGCACCAATACACCAAGTCTAATTCCTTGTATGTGTAAATGTACTTGGTAATAAACCCAGATTCTGATTCTGATTCTGATTCTGATTCTGATTCTGATTCTGATATATTTAAATTGACCTTGTTCTTTGTTAACACCTCACTCCCCTCCTCCCTCCTTTCAGAGCGTCTCAATGAGACTTTGCGTATGAACCCGAGCCCCGCTGTTTCAGCCCAGATGTTTTTGATGTTTCGGGTTCTCCTTTTGCGGATCTCTTCCCAGCATCTCACGTCCCTTTGGCCGATCATGGTCACAGAACTGGTAAGATCCCACACACACACTGATGGGTCTGGCTTTACACAGCACCATTACTGTACAACCGCTTCATTAAAAAAAACCTAAGCTATTTTTATATCCTAAAAATGTCTAGAAAACTTCTGGAGAGTGATGTCTGACTGTAATGACAGTTTTTCTTAATATCCACGCTACATGATTTTTGAACCTCTTCACAGCACCAGCAGAAGAGTGGACATGAGCATCTTCAATATGTGCTCTATAATGATCGCACTGGTCACTCACTGGTCGTGTGATATAAACACATCATCACCTCCAACTATTCACCCGCAGTAGATTATCCTGACTTCTACCTTCACATTGAAATTTTTGCGGGCTGGCAGGAAAAAGTCATAAAATAAAATCATTCTAATGTGAGTGTGTGTGTATTTCTAAAATAAACTAATACTCGTCCCATTCTCGATTCTGGACAAAACGAGTGCCTCAATACAAACATTAGACAACTAGTTCTTTCTTAAGGAGTTTAGTGTATGTATGAATACAACATAAATGTCTGTATTTCTTTCTTTTATTTTTTCAGATTCGCACATTTACACGTCTAGAGAAAACTCTGCAGACAGAAAAAGACGTCTCAAAGTGAGCTGATAAATTTAATCGCAAAATCCTATTTCATTGACAAACTGTTGCCACCTTTAATTATGACACACTTTCTTTTCTTTTTTTTTGCCTACCTGAACAACACCTAGGCTGGCTAAAGTGGTGCGTAGCGCCCTTGACAGAAATGGACCGGTGAATTTCTCTCCGGCTGAGTTGGACATGTACCTTTCAGCCTGCAAGTTTCTGGACACCTCATTGGCTTTCCCTCCAGAGAAGATACCGCTCTTTCAGATGTAAGAGCACCTATCAAGGATGATGTCATAGCATTAATTAGTTTGCCTTACCTTTTAAATGTGTAACTATTTGTTCCTGTTTCAGGTACCGTTGGGCATTCGTCCCTGAGGTGGATGTGGAGCGCTACAGCGGCCCTGTAGAGACTGTGCTGATGGAAGGCGAGCAGGAATGCATTCCCCATGTCGTCAGAGTCCTGGAAGGAATACAGCAGCGATACGGGGTGAGCTCATATGTTCATTTCAAAATGATAAGACAGCCATTGCACTTCAACGTCGATAGTTTAATTATTCTAAATCAGCTGCAACATCTAGAATAGAATAGAATAGAATAGATGTTTATTGTCATTTGCACAGGTACAGGACAGTACAGGTACATTGGAATTTTTGTGCCTTTCTCCCTGAGTCAGCTTCTACAAAAAAGTTAAAATTATATATAAAATAGAATAGCATTATAAGAAAAAAAGAGTAGAAAAGTACAAATAAAAAAATAAACAAGTTGTAGTAACAGCTAAGTAAATTAAAATAAACTGTACAGAAGTTATAAACTGTATTAAAGCAAAGATATAATACAAAAAAATAACAAAGGGGAACACTGAACAATGAAATGAAAATATAAATATGTTTTCTTGTCTCTACTTTCTACATCTCTTATTGCACCTGAGGTTATTGCACACATATTTTTCACATTATATAATCACACTGTTTTTTGTTTTTAACCTTCTGTCGATCCTCACTCCATTTTTTTGCCACGAAGACGCATAACGGGTGTTTTTTTTTTTTCAATCTCACCCTATCAAAAATGAACAATGCATTTAAATCTATTTTGTTGCTCATCTTTGATATATCCATGGCTCCCATAACTACGTTTAAGGAAATCTAATTTGCATTATATGTGAAAAATAATCATTTTTTTGTGTTTTTTTACATACTAAACTACAGGGGGCGCTAAGTACTCAAACTGGCATTTAAAGGGTTAAAATCCTGAAAATTAATACTTTTTTTATATCAATCAACAGAGCTGGAGTTTGTTAAAAAAAATGAAGTCAATCAAAGTAGGAAAAAACATTACTGTATACTATTTTTATTTATGAACGGCTGCCATGTTTTGCCACGAGGACACTTAACGTTCCTTTTTAAATAGATTAAGGTTAAGGTTCATATTGCACACTTGTATTGCAATACAATACAATACTTGTATCTGTGAGTGTTCTATTGTTCACCTTTCCCTCCTGTGCTGTTTTTCTAGACTCTGAACGGGCTGAGTGAGGAATCTTCCACAGAGCATTTGGAGTTCCCCCTCCTCACCCAACACTCCCTCGCCTCCATCACCCAGCTGTTGCCGTTCCTCCGCATCCTCTGCGGCTCCTTCCAGTGCCCTCCACCCTACAGCGACTCCATGCATCACTTCCCAGTCGCAGACTACCCGGCATCCAATTCAGACATAGTTCTGAAGAGGCTGGAGCAAATCACTGAAGAAGAGTTCCTGGACTCTTTGGAGAGTTAAGCATGAAGCTTTCATGATCTCCAAAGCCTCTTTTTAACCTGCAGCCGTAACAGTGGAAAACATTAAATAGGAACAACTGGTGATATTGTTGTTTTGTCATCTAAAACAAATGAAATTCTGTTTATCTTTTAACTTTTTAACTTGACCTACCTACATAATAAAAGCATCTCTGAGGTGCTCTCACACTGAATCTGTTTTGGAAAATGTAAGGGACTTTGTTAAACAATGGACTTTATGGGAAACTATAAATTAAAAGGGTACAAGTATTTATTTTAATTAAATTCTCTTTTCCTGTCAAGTATGAGCATCATCATCCCGCTTGTAAAATGTTTGACACATTGAGATTGAATCACTCACTGTCTCTTTTCTTTTATTGTTTTGGGCTGAAGACGAAGTTACAGCTGAAACAGTTCAACTTTCATTACGAGTATGTATGCACCTTATGATAACATTTGTTCTAGGGTTTATATTTCAGTTTGGTATCAGGTAACAGATTCACTGTGAGGTTACCCCGTTCAGTTCTGTTAATGGCTTAACCTCTGGCTCTATTCCTCGCATCCATCTGACTGAGAATGTAAAATCTACAGTATACGTCTGTCGTCGAGATACTTTCATGCTAATCGTCTTTGAATACATCATTATGGGACCTCACAAGCCTTTGGGTATAATACATGTTAAAGGTTTTATGAGTATGTTGCTGAATGGGAAACCCTTTTGTAAGATTGTTGAGTGCACCTTGCTTAAATAGACGCCTGTCATTTTTGGTGTTCAAGGGAAACTGCCTTTCTTTGTAGTTGTTTGTGCTTTTGTGTTTTTTTTCCATAGAGCTGAATGCTTAAGTAATTTATTTTGGATGTAAAAAGGACCATGTCATGTTTTAATTAACATAAAGAAGACTCAAATTAAACATTACGCTCATGTACTCTGTTGTTTCTCTTTCGCTTTCGCAATTCAAGGATTTACAACTTACACAAATTACAGGGATGGTCAGTCAGTAAGTTTGGAGGTCATTCAATTTAAAGATTTCCCAACAGGTGGAGCATTGTTTTTTTATTGTTTTCAAATGTTTTACAACAGAACAATACCAGACAATAAATGATATAGAACAATACCCAACAAGGGAAACACTATCAATGACAGAAAAAAACAAAAAAACAGACCTGACAAACAAAAATTATAATTAAGTTCAATTAAATACAGGAATAAAGCAGGACGATTAAATTGGTAAAAGTGAACCGAAAAAAAGGAGAAACTTAAATAGCCTGAGTCAAAGTGTATGTCGAGTTTTTCAAAACACCACAACAGCTTTAACCCAACTGGACTGATGTTATGATGTAAACGCTTCTCGGCTGTGTATTCTGCACATTCATTTAGCCTGTCACTGAAAATACAACTGTCAGAGAGTCATGTCTGCTCTGTGTTAGTTAGTTAGTTAGTTAGTTATTTAGTGTACAACAAACTAGACTCTGGTTATGATCTTATTCAGTTGTTTTCTCTGTATTAATTGCCTTTTTGATTTTCTATCTGTTAGGCTACTATCCCGGAGTGGGACGTCCCATAATCCCCCCCTGAAGATTGATCAGACAGCGACACCTAGTGGCAGTTTGATGGGACTGCAGGTACTATTTTGAACACAAAAGAGCAAGGAAACGGTTTCTCAAAAAGAATAATAATATAAACACAAAATAATGGCATTAATGGCAGATTTGAACCGACATATAATCAGAGACAGATGTTACATTTTCAGAAGCAGAAAGCAAACCAAAAGAATAGAATAAGATTTTTTTTATTCAGTCCAGATCCTCTGTTGTTACAGAGGCTTTTAGCAGCAGACCACAAAGACACGTCTGCTGGTTATTTTAAGCCACATGGGAGGATTTAAAGTGAACACAGCTCCTGGTTGAAGTTTAGATGAGTCTTCTTGGTTCCTGTTGTTTTTTCTGTTGTTTTTTTAAGCAGGATCCAGGAAAGTGTTTCTCAACTCTTCCGGTTTTGAAGAATGACGTAAGCCAAACCAGACCAAACTGACTCTGTATCTCATGTCTCTGTCTTTCTCTCACTCCCTGATCTCCCATAGTGTCTCTCTACCAACACACTTTGACCCCAACCAACCCCCACCGACCCCTGAGGGCCCAGAGAGTGTCCTGGAGGACTGCCAGAGGAGGGGCCTAGTCAGCCTTTTGTTCCCGCTTGCACAGCCATCCAATCCCCATCGTCTGACATAGACCTAATGTGCCTAAATGTCCCATCATGCCCTCGTAACACTGATGATGTCCAAAAGAACCACCTTGGGTCGTACAACAGTGGGTCACACTGGGCCCACAGGTACAAAACTCAAAGTACAGCACCCAGCCCAGGTGGCTCTCTAGTGTTGTCCTGTATTGATAATAAGCAGTTTAATTGTTTCTAGCAGCCACCATGAGTCAGGGAGGTGATGGGACATAGCCCTCTATATTCAGTCACTAGGCTTGTTAGTTCATTAAAATTGGAACAATACAGAGAAGATTAGCATGGCCCCTCGTGAAGCGTTCCTTCTATTTGTGGGCAGCAGTAGCTCAGTTTGTAGGGACTAAAGTTGGGAATTGGAGGGTCACTGGTTCAAGTCCCAGCACAGACCAAGTTCAGAAATTGGTCTGTTAGCAGGAGAGGTACCAGTCCACCCCTGAGCAAGGCACCCAACCCTCCCCCCACCAGCCCAGGAGCACCCACCATTGTGCATGTGTGTGTATTTCAGCCTATGTTTGTGTAGCATGTTAACTAGACAGAGTGTAAAAACAAATTTCCCCTCACAGGATCAGTAAATTATTATTATTACATTGTTCCCTTTTTTCTAGATCCTTGCTTGTGTTGTTCTTACTCTCTGATGTACGTCGCTTTGGATAAAGGCGTCTGCTAAGTGAAATGTAGAATTGTAGTCACTCACATGCTTCATGAAAACAACCAGGCTGTGCTGGAGGTTGTCAGTAAACAGACGGTGAGGTGTTAGACCCAGAGGTGCTGCTTGTCAATAGCCAAGGCAGGCAACTACTTGGGGCCCCAGGCCAGTAGTGATGCCCCAAGGGCTGACAAACCTTAAATTACAGCAGTTCCTCAGAATGTGCAGATTTTGCAGTAAAAAACCTCCCTAAGGGGGTCCCATCTGATAGCACTTACTCTCTTTTCCATACTAGTTGTCCATGCATTATAATTGTGAGAAACAAAGTTTGTCAGTGAAAGTTACCGAGGATTTGTCTGTGTAGGAGTGAAAGGATAGAGGAAAATAATAACAAGCGCTCATTGGATGGGCCCCCAATTAATTTTCTTTGCCTAGGGCCACAACATACTCTACAATCGCCACTGGTGAGACCTTATAAGAATTTGAGGTGACACTTTAGTACAAGAAAAACTTGAGGATCATAACCGACCCGTGTTTAAAAGCATATAGAAAGACATGGCTGAATGTGGCCACAGAAGGTCGTGACTGCTGCAGTGTAAACCAAAAAGTTACCTTACCTTACCCAGGTTTAATTAGGAGAAGGACTCAAACCAACTAACAGGGGATTCTAATACAGGCCACATAAAACAAATGAACAACCATACACAAGAAATGGATCAGAGCAAAAAATCAGAAATGAGCATTAAAGCTTGCAGTGTGGATGAAGTCTAATTTCCCCCTTATCAGCCTCCTTAAACTTAAGCTGTTGTGCTGCCCTCTAGTGGTTACTTGTGATGTTAGTGAAACGTATTCCCTGCTGTGCTGTGTTGAGAACAGTAGCCTCATAAGCAGTTCTTGTCTCTGTTCTCACCTTTGACCGTTGCGTTGATAGTCTCTGACACAGATCCAGTAATGCCAGCGAGAGTGAAGGTCAATGTGCAGGTGTAAAAACTGTTTTTTTCAGGACCTGCCTTGTGAATCATTATTTTGGTGTCATCCAAAAAGTTGTACCCTCCTGTCCCATCCTCTATTCGTTCACAACCCTGGATGAATGGAAATATAACAGTTAAGCGTTTTGCAGTGACATAACTTAAAAAATACTCCTTTTGTTATGATGGTAGACAACATTTAAAGTAGCAGCCTGGTGAGCAGAGCCTGAAGGTAGTCCAAGACTAATCACATAAAATCCAGAGGTGTCTTCCTACTTTTAAGTTCTTATTCTCATCAGCAAATACCCCATCTATTATAATCCTGTTTTAGAGATGAACTTGAAGTAACTCTTGGTAGCTTTCATTTATGTAGATTTTGGCGGTTGTGGACAAACCTGTATTTACTGTCCTGTACATGTGTTAGGGCTGCTTTCTAAAGAATCTTATTCTAGTTCTGTTTGACAAATATATCAACCCCCTCGCTTCACTCTTTGAAATCTTTTGATGTAAATAGCTTTTGGATTCGATCTGATGGCAGCGTCAAGAAATATCTATAACAGAAATAAACATTTTCTGTCCCAGATGTTTGGGCTTGCTTTTGCAAGTCATGAAGAGTCAGTTTCAAAACCAATTAAAACTTCTTGGAGTACATTTAAAGACCTTAGACAACTTTATTTATCCCAGAGGGCAATTCGGTTCCACAGTCCACCCAGACCATGCGACCATGGAGTTAATAAGAGACAATAAACAAATCAGCATTTGACAAAGGTGAGCGTTGGTATGCTGATACCCTTGTGTGGTCTCTTTGGGCAATGACAACCACAAGGGCGTCATTGACCTGAGGTAGGACTGGACGATACAGACCAAAAATCTTAATTCAATATTGTTATTGTTTGAATAGCGATTACACTATCTTTTTTACACACTTTAATAACCCCTTTTATCTATCCCTGAGTCCCAAGTCCCTCTACAGACTGAGCTACTGCTGCCCTAAGTAAATAGCTTCATATTATATTTTTTCTGTTTAGAAATTATAAAACCGAAGTCAGTTAGAGGTCAAATCCTCATCTCCAAAATGCCAAATGTCACACAGGCACTTTTACTGACATTCAACTGCACAATGCCAACATGTACATGAAAAATGATATACAATTAGTGGTGGAAAAATAACATAAAATAATGTTATAAATCTAAGCTGAGGGTGGCTCATCATCCATAAATAAACCCATGCTGTGCAAAGAGTTCTTCTCTCCCCTTAAAAGAGTTTTTTTTCCTTACATTATCCATTAGTTCCCACAAAGACCTTCCCACTACTCACTCTGTACCACTTGATGGAGAAAGTGATGTTGTAGCTTTTCAGTTTGTTAGTATAGTTCCTCAGAGGGCAGGACAGCATGCCGTTGACATCCTTCATAAGTAACTGATGAGCTTTTGTTGGCCTTTCACGTTTTCCAGCTTCTGGTTGCTCTACGGTCAGATTTAAGCGCTGCTTGTGGCACCCAGAGGGGGTCCTTTTGGAATTTAAAGGAGAAAGTAATTTGTTGTGTTTTTTCTGTCCTTTCTTCATTCATTCATCTGTAAAGAAACGTTGAGGGATGTCTACCCATGATATCATTAAACTGCACGTGGCAAATACTTAGACTTAAAGTTTCTGTTAGAGTGCATTAGAAGTTGTCAAAAACAAAACATTTCAGTCCTAAGCATTGGGGCTGCAATCTTCTACTTCAGACATGTATTATTGTAAAGAGTAGTTATTACATTTCAGCTGTAGAAGACGATTTGACAGATATTTCTGTTACCTTAGGATGGTCATATATTCCTTGTTATCATCCAGTGTTGTATTGAGAAACCACAGAGTCTCCTCGAGCACCAGGACTCGACCGGTCTGATTGATTATTTCTTTCCCCTTTGAGTCATACCAGGTGATGTTGTAAGGTACATCTGTGAAGTTGGAGACACCTGGAGACACGAGGGTGCTGGTCAGCATAGCTACCTCACCGGGAACAGAATAAACCGTCTCAAACCGGAGTTTGTGGTTGGTGCAGTTCTCTGCAAAACAATCATCACAAGGGGATCAATTAACTATTTGGTGATTTAATATTGATACAAATCTGAGAGAACCTGCCTGATAGAGATTTGGTTTTAGACATTTTTGATGGGAATTTGGACAAGAGTGAGCTGTTTTAACATAATGCACTCCTGAAAATATCTTGGTCATTTCAGGAGGACTGGTGGGCCTTTCTTTTTTCCCAAAAAATAAAAAAATCAGTGTGGGAATTTTTTTTTTTTTGGTTACCTATCTATTAGAATCACAGAGGACTGGCAAGACAAGTTTCTTCAGTTATACAAATGTCCTTTCAAATGGATGTTTGAAGGTCGTACAGTTCTCTGAAAAACAATCATCAAAGGAGAATTGACTTTTATTTATTGAACGAGATAAATTTAATTGGGATTTTCTGGTAAGGCAGATGTTTGAAAAAAGACTTGACCAGTGGCGTCTGGTGCATTATTTTCAAGGTTGGGGACACTATCTCAGAGGTGGACCTGGATTTATATCTTAGTTTGTTAGCTTGATGCTAGCAAGTACTGGAAAATGCTTTTATTTTGTGATTGTTCTAACTTGGAAAATGATCAAACTTTACTTAACATACTTTACAGCAACAGTGTTTACAGGCATATGTTTCCTAAAGTCTTGGAAGACATACTAAAAATGTTGATTCATAGTCTGGTCTGCTGCTGCGATCCATCTTTATAAACAATCAATGCTCTGATACAGTGACACTGCATGACTTTCTCTTTATGTCTCACTTCATGGAACGTATCTGTCTGCGGCCTCCTGGGTGGTGGTGTGTAATGTGTTCATAAGCGCTTTATTCCTGCACTCGTCGGTGCTCCCATCTCTTGTACTGAAGAGGAGCGATGCGCATTTGAGAGTCAATGGAGGCCCAGAGTGCATGTGTCTAGTGCTCAAGATTGGAAACACTTTACTCAATAACATAATATTTACTTTGCCCTTTTAAGTTGTACATGTACCGTATGTATTGCCTTTATTGAAAAATAATTTAAAAAAGTATTTCTGTGAAGGTCTGTCATTCTCTTTGTGGGGAGTGGGTGATCAGCCCAGTGAGCTCGGCCAAACTAATGATATGCAATATATATCATATATATATATATATATATAATACTTAAAAAAAACATGAAAAAATTGAATCCCTGACTCTATATACATAAACTCTCTCTTTTCTAATGAAGGGTTTTCTGAATCCAGTTTGTTCAAATCCTTTACAGATCCCATACATCCTGAGGAAAATGAGGAGGCTTGTCAGTGTTGGACGCAGGACCATTGCTGAAAAAACTTAGAATTGAATGAGGACAACATGAATACGAAAAGCTTTAGGAGAGAAAGGTACAGGTCCAGTTTGTTCGTGACAGCACGTTTAACGTTCAGCAAAAACAGTTTAATCTCCTCTATAAATCAAGCCTCGTACTTGTCCAACCTGTCTCTGTAATGGCTTTCACTTCTCCCTCGGGGTTTCCCAACGTTTTTCCATTCCCACTTTGATTAAACATTGTTTAACACTTCTGGATCTGGAAGTGTGCCAAACAGTGGCGGTTCTAGACCACTTTTACTGAGGGGGGCCAAACGGGGGCCAAACTGGGGCCAGCTCTTTTGTCAGAGGGGAACATCCCAGGTGAAAAATAGACAAAGATGATCACTTTAAAAATAAATATATATAATATATTATGCCACAACATAAAATACCATGATTTATATTTGTTTCAGTAACAGTATTTAATACTAGATTGTTAGTCTGGTTGTTGAGTCTAATACTGTGTATGTGTTATTAGGGGGGCTCTTCCTTTTGGAGGGGGGGCCACAGGGGGGACCAAGCTCACTGTTACAGGGGCACTGGCCCCTGTTGGCCCCTGCCTAGAACCGCCCATGAGGCCAAACTATTCTGAAACCTGCTTAATGCCAGTGAACGTTCCCTTTCAGTCTTGCCTGAAAATTTCTGGAGATTCTCCGCAGGACTACCCCTGAAATCCTCCTGATCTGCTTGTTCTGGGGGCACTGTGAATTCAGCTCAGGCACAAATATGCACTGATTATACTGTACTTTCATGTTTTATTCTTTGTTTATTAAAGAATAATGCAACGATAAAATACATTTTTGAGTCAGATTGTTTTAAACAAATACAAACAAATAATTATTAAACAAATATAAGAAGGTACTGTGAGTAGTTATCTGGGTATTTCTCTCATCTAATGTGTAATATTGAATTGATATCGAAGCATATTGATCAATATCGGATAGATATCAATTTGTGACCCTCACAATGACCCTAACAATATCATCTGCTGTAAGTGGTGGCTCTAAAGTGAGTAGCAGCAGCAGCCACATTGATACTGCTGTACACCACTGTCAGTTTAACAATATGTAGGTCGCTGTGTTTGCAGTTTCAGAAGCTGGTTTCTCCTGGAAACTTAAAACATCAGTGTGAAAACGGTTAAGGGAAAACAACCCTCTTATACACTTAAGCCAACCAGTTTACACTTATGGAAAATGTTTGATTTAAGATGAAGTTGTTGACCTATATCAGTCAAACTGCTTTACAGAGGGCTAAGATGTGCAGAGAAGCTTTCAAAGAAAAAGTAGCAAAGACAACTGTTGTGGTGGATAGCCAATGCATCTTTTTCTTAACCACAGCATTTGTACCTCTCAGCCTCCCCACAGGAAGAGCAACCTGTTGAAGTAACACAGAAATACTGCAGTGAATTTACTTTGCTGCTGGTGCGTTTTTTTTTTTCATGCCAGCCTTTCGCAGTGCACAACTGTCGCATAATTGCTTCTTTCACTGCGAGCAGAAATCTGTCTGACAGCCCCCTAAAAGTTGTAATCTAAGGGCTTCTTATACCTGAAGGTCAGCCGTTTGGGAGTTCAACATTCACACTGACTTATTTTTACAGGCAAACCTAAAGGGGTTGACATATAGCCCGGGCATTTGAAGGAAAATTACTACTTGAAAGTTATTGGCAATTACTGGAATACAATTTGAATAACAATCTTAAGTAGAATAGATATTTTAATTGATCATTCATTTAACTGTGTTAAGTGAGATACATCGTTCCTTAAGTTAAGCGATTCTAAATTAGTTGTTATGATTTCTTAAATAAGTTAATAAGTATTCAAATATTTGATAATCATGACCCATCCCTAGTTGACATGAGGTCATGCAGAAGGGAGGGTAATCCTATTTGATCATTTTTGCGAATAACATAGAAATCAAACAATAATTTTAAGCTATATTGAAATAATGCTACAAATTGACTGCATGAAATGAACACCAGTGTAATTTTGTTCTTGATTTATCCGTTAGAATCTATAAAATGTCAACATTTTATCCCATTGCTAGGACATGGTTTAACAGCTGCCTCTCTCACTAACAGCTTTGTGCAAAAGTGGACAAGTTCGAATCCAAGTTAAGTTAGGATTTTCACAAAGTTCAATCTTGGGAGCAGTCCTGCTCACAATCAATACAAATGATGAAATCCTGTTTTGTTACAGAAACGTTGTCATCCATCCATTGTCCTCCGATCATCGTTACCAATGTAACTAAATGTGTAATTTAAACAGTGTGCAGGTGTTTGCTTGCAGTTTCTGATGGATTCATTCCTCTCTACTTCACCTGTCTCATGAAATACACACATTTTCCACATAGTTTCTTAAAGCTTCAGTACTTTTTAGTACTATTGATCATTCAAATAATGTGGATCATATTGTTTTAAAATGTGGTATGGAAAAGTATCGACTATTGACAACCTTATTCTGCTGATGTTGTAAAATAAGCTTTGAAAATCTGCTTCTCTTTTAATTAAGCTCATTTAAATACAAGACACCAAATAAACTCACACTTTTATGCAGATATAACTAAATGTATGTAGTTTTCCAAAAGCCAAGTAGTTGATTGAAATACATGCCAAAAATGCATTTAATATATTGTACATTAATTGAAAGAGTTCCACATTATAGATGTGTGGGTTGATGATAAATCCATTTATAAAGCAAATAGTGCAGCCAATGCAGACTTCTCTTATAAGAAGAGTCTGTATCAACAGCAGGCATTAGAAACTTTAAGACACCTCAATCTGGACTGAGTAAGAACAAACATCGTGGGAATATTTTAACACGAGTCACCAATTCTAGCACCAATTCAAGGAAATTATAAAATCCCAGATATAGAATTGGAAATGTGCTTTCAGCCATTTAGCCTTTAAAGCTTGACACAAATCATGACTCATTTAACACTAAAAACGTAACCATGCAATAATTCCCACTGGTTTGAGTTCAAGGTAGGTCAAAGTGTATTTCCCACCAGAAAAAAAGTTTTCATTGTGGTTATGGGGTTAGATGTTGAAAATGAAACTACTTGTATGTTTGGTCATATTAGGTTTTCCCACGCTGGCTTTTTTGTTTGAATCTAAAACTCCATTCGTAGAGGGAGCGAGGAGGAGCAGTACATGAAAACAGACACTTTTTTCTAACTTTATCTATTGTGAACGTACAAAAGTAGGAACATAGATTAAATATACAAACCCCAAAAAGGGCAGAATATGAACTCTTTAAGTAGGGTTGTCATGATCAGAATTTTAAACTTTGATACAAATCTATTAAAAGTCAAGTTAAACTGGGAAACTAAATTGATGTACGGTACGATACGGGTATCTTGGCCTGGGTAGCCTTCAGGACAGTTGAGCACAGGCCACATCATCAGTAGTGTACCCTTGCATCACTGGGTGTTTCGGCCTTTCACTATACACCCTCCACAAGGGCGGCCCGCTGCAGGATGATCAGCCCTCAGCGTGTGTCCCGTGTCAAACCGTCCCAAAGATTCACCCTGACATACTTGGGGCCCAGCATGGATCTTTCCACTTGATCCAAATCCACCGGCTGCTTCTTTCAGCCGCCTCTGAAAGTGATCTGATGGTCTTCCGCAGAGCCTGACCGTGGAGTCCAAGCTCCTTCAGCAGTCTGATGATAGACGACGCAACAAATCCTCTGCATCCCACTTCAACCGGATAGACTTTGGTCTTCCAGCCACGTTGCATAACGCAGCTTCTTACGCTCATAGGCCTATTATTGACAGTGAACCGTTCTTACTGAACATTGTTTATAACCAGATTTTTATGTAAATGTAGAATTTTGTGATTGTGATTTTCATCTCTCATCTTAAATGTGGAAAAATAAAATTTGTAGTTCAGGAGAAGTTTGTTACTTAAACCACTTGATATAAGTGTCTACAATCTTCTTATATCAAGAGCTGAAGGAACCAAAATTGGAGTCATGGAGTCCAATCACTTAAATTCTTAACAGATCCAAGGGCATTTGTTTTATCACCAGCGGGAAAATGGTTTCAAAGGATCAGAACTTGTTCTGCTTTGGTTTTTCAGCCTTGATTTTGTCCCACAAAGATCTTCTGACACAGATATTTGATATCGAATCCTGGATAGCTGAAAGTCACTTTGAACTGAATCAAAAGTAATGTTTAGAATCATTCACAAAACACTGATATGAACTGCACTTAAGTCTACTAATTAAGGAACCAAGATATACTGGGATAACAGAAAAGGACCAAGGAATGAGCCCTGAGGAACACCAAACATCAACCTTTTACTGTTGTACAAGATACAACCATGAAAAGCTTTTCTTAAAAAAATAAAAATAAAAATAAAAAAGTTATACCACTTGCATTTGCACCAAGGGCCTTTTTATTTAATACACCTGTTAGATTGAATGCAGTCAAATGCAACAGGTCAGACATTAATTCTGTCATAAAGATACAAATGTCCAATTTTGAACAAAGTTCACAGAGAGCCATCAATGTCACCCTTAAGCCCTATAATTTGGGTGAGCGTAACACTGGAAACACCTCTGATTGTTATGTTAACCAGTTAAATTTACTGCAAACAGCAACTTCAGTGAACCATGTACACAGTTATTACAATATAAATATATTTCAAAATAATATATTCAGCTGTTTTATTGGAATTCGTATCAGTTATAATAAAGTTTTTACTGCTTGTTATGTTTTAAATCTCTTTATGCCCTACCTGCCCAGAAAATGAAACCAATCACATTTCTTCAGTTGTTGTATGTTGTATTTATGCAGACGTTGCCATTGTCAGCCAAGGTATTTCATGACATCTTTAAGCATCCTGTCACACTTATACGGACAATGCATGAAGCGAAAACTTTCCAAATGTCTGCAGCCATAGTATAAACCATATCCATTCAATTATAAAACCATCACATAAAACAGATTTCAAAAGTCACAAAAAGTCTTTGTAAAACTGTAAATCAATCTAATGCAGCAGTTCCACACGTGTCTTTGCTACTTTTTCCTTTGAAAGCTTCTCTGCACGTCTTAGCCCTCTGTAACTATACCATGAAGCAGTTTGACTGATATAGGTCAACAACTTCATCTTAAATCAAACATTTTCCATAAGTGTAAACTGGTTGGCTTATGTGTAGCCTATTTCAGAGGGTTGTTTTCCCTTAACCGTTTTCACACCAAGGTTTCAAGTTTCTAGGAGAAACCAGCTTCTGAAACCGCAAACACTGACCTACATATTGTTAAACTGACAGTGGTGTACAAACAGGAGGACATTGGGTGACAGCTTGTTGTAAACACGGAAATCCAATAAAAGGAGTGTTGAAACCCACAGTTGAAGGTCTATGTGGAGGGAACGTGTACACAAGCAGAGTTAAAAGGTGCTGTTCTGCCGAGCCAGAAAGTAATCCATTTTCTTTTTCCTTTGAGGTTTGCAGAGGATGTAGCAGAAGATAGAATTCACAGTCAGAAAGCAGGAAACAGCCACCACAGCTACCACCAGCCATGTAAATGTGGAGTCTGCCATGAGAGAGAAAGTTATTTTGTAAAATGTATATTGACAGCAGGTCAACACTCTTTATGATATTAAAGTGTCTGCAGAGACATAGATTGATCATAATACCGGTAATTAATTTGCAACACAAACTAAATGGGTAAACTCGTTAAATAAATAAACAACTCAATCAAAGTTTATTGTAGAGTGTTGTTAAAATCTTACCCACCTTTATAACATTTATTTAAATAAGAATTAAAAACAACCTTGTCATAGTTTTAAATTTAGTCAAACAAACCAACTTGAGCAGTTTTTGCAAATACTGTATCAAATCCCATTTCCAAATAAATCATAACTGAAAAAAAACCCAGAGCTGTGTTATTTTAAACTGGTTATAAAAATACACATTACACAACTCACCCTCTAGTTGAAGCTTTACAACAACTTCCTGTCTCCCTCCTTGGTTGTGAGTGATGCACTTCAGCTCCGTCTTTAAGTCTTCTTTTGTAACTGCTACAACAATCAGCCTCAACTCAATCTGGCAGCCTTCAGACATCCTTGTTACTCTGAAACATTGAGATACACAAATCCATCTGTAAACAAGACATTTTTCTCTGCACTATAATCTGGGGACAAGTTTATGCCTTAAAGTTTTTTTTTTAAGTTTGGTGAAATGCTCTTACCTTTTTTCCTCAAGAGAAATGTCACCAGAAATTATTTATTTTTGACTCCTGTTTTAATACTTTGACTAATATCCACCAAATACTCTACAATTACCTCTTTCCACCCTGCAGAGCTCGCCCATCAAGGTAAGACGACTCCACTGATTTGCCATTGGCCCACCATGCGACCTCAGTGTTATCTGACATTTGACAGTCAGTGAGCACTTTGCAAATCACCTCCAGTCCTGAAAGTGAAAGACATCATAGATGATTGACATTTTAAATGTTATTATTTCTCTTTTTTTTTTAAAAATGCTTTAAAGCCTTTTGAAGATGAAAATTAGTTTAGCTATTCAATGATTCATTGTTTAATCCCTTACCGTGCAGACTTTCAAAAATGGTTCCATTCAACGGTGAGACAATCACAGGGGCTTGAATAACAGGAGCTATGATACAAAGAAAAATACATTTAATCAGTAGCAACACTTAAGTTGTCTCCACAGGGAAATGTATACCCTTAAAAGTGGTAAAAGACGTCAGACAAACTCACAGTGAACAGTGCTGTAGCTGCTGCTAAATGGCTCTTGGTTAGAGGTCTTAGAAGGTTCATGCACAGTGGTAGTGATTACAGGGTCAGGACCTTCACACACACACACACACACACAGATTTAGAAAAGTGTAAACACAACCACAAAAACAACTCCTCAAAGATTAGCAACGATGACGCATTTCACATAATGATAATATCATGCAAGCAGGTAACAGTGTGGGTTTGAGAAGGAGGTGTGTTGTTCCTGTGGCTGATTTGAGTCAGTGTGCTGCACCCATCAGACCAATAGGTGGCAGGGCAGGCTAATCCTTTATAGTGCTATTCAGAGAAACCAATGACAACTCCTATTAAAGGATGATTAAGACTATTAGATGACATGGTAGGTATTCATTTTTGTGTTTTAAAGTATTTTAGTTTTACTGACTTTAAATGTGCATTCATTTTCAGCCAATAGTAAAAAGTCCATCATTATTCTTGGTATTTAGTTTTTTAACAGAGCAGAAGAGAAAGAAAGTCAGCGCTGTGTTTTAAAGAATTACGTGCATCATTAAGTTGCCTGCTTTTTTTTTGTTGTAAGAAGCACTAATATTTAACAATATTTCATTCTTGTCAACCAACATTTGGATAATTATTTCAAGAAACCTACAAAAGGAATGTTATAGATTACAGCTCTAATATTCGTAGAGAAAATTCTGATATCACCCACCCTCGACATAGAGCAGCACAGCTCTGCTGACTTTGTACTGCTGGTTGTTGATGAGCACTCTGAGCTGACAGGTGTATAGACCTGCGTGGTAGCTCTTCACAGCTGGAATCACAAGGTCTCCTGTATCCCAAAAAGAGGAGCCTGGCTTGTCCGGCTGAACTGAAGTTAGGCTGGAGTTCTGACAGGAGGAAAACATACAGATTCACTTAAGGAGAAGGAGCAAGTCCCCTATATCCTAAACAAGTTCAAGTTCATTGTAAGTCCTCTCCCTTGAAGATATAATGGTAGTTGTCAATTGTCATTATTCGTCAAAATGGCAGACACATTTAAACAGCTTGAATGTTTTTCAGCTTGAGCTGCTTCCTGTAAAGTAAAGTTGCTCTGCTGCTTAACAATAGTCTTTGAAAATGTAAAAAAAAAAATAGCTTTCAGAAATACAACGTTTACATTCAATTTGACCTGACACAGTAAAGATAGGGCAAAAATAATCGACATCTTATGTATTATTAGTACAATTTAATTTAAGGATTTTATTTACAAAGTATTATTTTCTGACAATGATCATGATGAAACTTGGAAACTTGTTGACATAAGAATCAAGTCCAGATTTGTCCAGTTAAAACAGTCTGGTTCAAAAAGCACCCAATGTCAGTCACACTAATTACTGTGGGGACTATTTTTAAAACAACCAAATATTGTCCAAAGCAGTCACCACTGAGGTGTGAGTTGTGGAACTATTTCCGGACACGTGCTCGTGGCGTTGCAACAAACAACTGTCTGATAGTCTTTTCCACTAGAGTCTTCAATCTGTTTATTTTAGTTCAGGATTCAATGAAAGGCGTAAATGTCTCACTCATAATAACACACAAACGGTTACATTCAAGTCAACTGTCCAACATGCGGACATGGTCCAAAAAACTCCATGCCTCGAAACACACTCCTCAATCCAGTTACCTGAAGCCTTGGCTTTATGCAAGACTCCACCTAGTGTTCAGTGTCGGTATTACACTCAAATACAAATTCACAGTGTTGTGTTGGGTTTCTTGCAAGGATCAATCAAAAGCATTTTGCCTCCTACACTAATCTTGAAATCGCAAAGTTTGACTTCTGTGATGGAGTGAAGACTAAAGCATCTGACTAACTTACTGTTGAACTTAGTCAGACGCTGAGATCCTCATCCAGTCAAAAGAGGATTTTTCTCTCTCACCTTGTACCACTCTATCGGTCTGCCTGTCTGGTTGAAGTCACTTAGATTTGGGCAGCTGAATTTCAGATCCTCCCCCACTGGGTGACTGATGGAATAGGACCATTTCTTCATGTCCACAGAAGTGGACTTGTACACTTGTAGTGAGATACTCCCCGTTACACAGTATGTGTCATTCCTGGAGAGGAAAAAAAAATTGAGGCACGTTTTGAATGAATGTTTCCCTCAGAGGAATTTAACTTGAACCTGCCTACCTCCTTATCATCAAATTAACATCAATCTATTTTTGTTATTTTCCAGTTTATTTAGTGAGTTGATACTCATAATTTATTTTGTGTGAGCTAAATCCAAGTTGCAAAAATATGTTTAATCTCCAATGTTTAATTGCAACTTTCTTGCAAGTCATGCCTTTGTGAAATTCTATAGAAGTCAGCCCAAAGAAAATAGCAGTGAAGGTGAGGTAGCAGCTTTGATGCCTACCTGTAGGTGCAGATGTATTCCCCCGAGTCTGAAGCCTGAGCTGGGAGGACCCACAACTGTTTGCCATGCTGCTGGACACGCCCCTCGCCGTGATAGGGCGCATCCTCTGCCTCATTGTCCTTGGTGATTATGTACTTTGCGGTTGTAGGGGCTATATTGCGTTTTTTTAGCACTCTCCAAAACATTGGAAAGGAGAGTATAATGGCTTCTCCCTCCATTTCGAATATCATCACCTCTGGAGACACCAAGTAGCAGCCGTCTGCAGGGGAAAAGAGATTCAAACACTTACACAATTAGAGGAGGAAATAATATGTATCATATTATAGAGAAAGCAGTGTTCAGAGTATTACTGAAAATTCGTCGGTCCCAAATTATTAAAATCTCCACAAATAACGGTCCAATATAACTTCAGCCCCAAATTGTATCATGTTGGGTGCAATGTCAGAAACCTCTATCAGTAAACATATATCAATCCCTCTCTACCTTCTTTCTACTAAGATACCTCTGTGTCATAGGGGTTAAAATAGTTTGTGCAGTCAGTTCAGTCATGCATTGGTCCATTTAACCAGTAATTGGTAAGTTAACTATTGTCTGTGTAGGTTCTCTGACATCCCGGCCATGGTAATTTGAAGTTTGATCCAAAGGCAACTGGACTTGGTTGAATATCTTGAAGCTGTTTCACCCCTCCTACGAAAGGCTTCCTCAATTTGAAACTAAAAATAAACTCATTTCTAGCTCCGTCGACTATTTACTTTAGAACTGAAGAAGCCTTTCCAAGGAG
>NC_083624.1:1015761-1068261 GCF_963584025.1 Labrus mixtus
TTAAATAATTACTTTAAGCATTGTCTTAAAATTACGTTCCGGTTACTCTTTCGTTGAATCCTTTCTCTAAATTATTTTTTAAAAAATGCATATTTTTATACATTATTATAATCTTCACATGGCCAAAATCTGGACTTTTACACTGCCCAGCAACCTCCCAAATATTGTAGATTCCACTAAGCTAATCTTTTTACTTTATATTGTGATTGGTGTCAGTCATATTAAGCTTTGATGATTTAATGTCATCTCATTCAAGAGACTGAGTCATTTGACCTGAGGGAGAACTATTTGTTGTGCTTATCATAGAGGAGTTGCACAGATTAGTGAACAACAGGTTAGTCGTATGGTACTGAAATATGCAACACTCCTGCATTGTTACATTTTTTGGTTCAATGCAGTACGTGTGCATGTGCACATTCATAAGGACAGGTAGAATTTAATATTGCATTATAAAGAAAGTGTGGCAACTTTTAAATGATGTATAAAACTATATTTCTTGATGAGGCTAGCTCTGAGCTGTGGCTGCATTCAGGTGTTTATTTCCAAGAGAATTATATTGCCGTTACAAGGTCCAAAAAACCCCAACACAAAACCAGTGGGTAGACACGAGGAGATAAAGAAAACTGAATGAGTTGTGTTAACTCAGCTAGCGATGTAGATGGAAATTAAAAGTCATTAAAGGTTCATAAATAAAATAAATTGTGTATTACTATTACTTTCAAATTGCAGGTGAAGCCAATGACTCAGTTCACAAAAACAAACAATAAATTAAGAGGGGAATAAAGAGAAATCTCATCATTCAAGTATTTAAAAAGGTTGACCTTCAAAACAATAAAGGGATTTAATTTAGCCCAAATGCTACATTTATTGATCCTCAAGCTTTGCCTGAAGAGAAAAATCTAGGTGCTTAGCTAACCTTCCTTAGTAAATAATAAAAAAGCTGTGTTTTGTTTGTGTGACTCACTGTTCTGTCGTCTCTCTGCATAGAAACCAGGCCACCCATCATTGTGCAGTAATGTGCATTACTCAGTTTTGTGTCATACAGATCATGACTGGACATTTTCCAATATTGACATGCTGGTGCAGACGACATGAAGATTCCTCCGTGATGTAAGCGGTATGGTCAAAATTGGTTGTCATAGAAACAATAGAAGAAGAAGCTATGCCCACACATTTGCTCAATGCCACGAAAGTCATTTTTTTGGCTTATATTTCAACCATGTGGTCTTCTTCAGGTGGTAATGACAATAATCACATTCAGTGTGTGAGCATTGTCTTCTTCATTGCCCTGCACCTACGTGATGTGCGTATCACCACCCATCGTCATAGAAACAATCCCAAAGTCAGAGGCTTGGTTTAGCTTCTGCACCAATGTCCTTCCCATATTTGTGAACATGATATATCAAGAATGTCTGGATGGAATATCTTAACAAACTGGCACAAACATCAACTTGGAATCAATAATGAAGTGATGAGATTTTGTTGGAGAAAGGTCATCACCTCATTGAGATCCCATCACATGTGTATGCTCAAACATGTAAACCTTCTTCTACCTTTTCTGAAACTGGCCACAAGGACAATCAGTAGATCTAGTTTAATTATATCATATACTCCTGGATGTTGTCTGTCTGTCATGTGTTTTATCAAATGCTTTAGTTCCTCATTCTTGCTTCTGCACTCTGATCATGAGCAGACTTCTGTAATTTACTAAATGTTGGTCATCAGAGAGAAAGAAGTTAAGACAAGCTACAGCTTATTTAGCCATGAACCCTTGAACTTTGATTTGTTTTATTCATATTCTAAGATATTTATCTGATCTTTGCTTATTAAAGCTTCCTACTTCCTCACAGTTAGATGAGGATGATGACGTTTTATTATCACAATATGTCAGTAGACAAGTAGACAAGATGCTTTTGTCTGAGCTTCTGCGTTTCATCTGATGTTGCAAAGCAGATTTTTTTTATCATAAGATTGAAATAGTGTTTATTATTTTTTATTACCAAATCCCATTTCATCAATAAGCAGGAAAAACAGTCATCAATACAATGCACTCGTTACTTTATAAATGTAGGTCAAAGGGTGACTGTCAAAGAACATACTGTTTATTGAACTACGATGTCAGCCATTGAGAAAGCAGGAGGTGTTGCATCTTTTGGGAATTCTCCAAACTGCCTCATTATCTCTTATCTCCTGATACTCAATATCACTGGACAGATATGTGAACAGTTCCACGGACCGGCTTCATTTCTCACCTGCCAGAAACTCAACATGTACGTTTCTTTCACTGTAAGGCCATCAGACTGACTTAAAAACTGATAATTGCACGTCTTTCCTTGATGGCATAATCAAACAAAGGCGCAAAGATTTAAATGAAGCATTCTTGTGAATCAATGTTATTTCTTAAAGTTGAGATCTAAAGAGCTTACTGTGAAAAAAAAAAAAAGTCCTTTGTCCTAAAGAGAGCAGCTCTCACAGGGAACCTCACAGAATAATAAATGCCATTATTTCATCATCAGATTCGAGGCCACATGAGCTGAGCAAGAGTCGTTTCTAACATCGAAGTAAGAAAAGTCCAAACTAAAAACCAAACCTTCAGTGATGTATTCAAACCTCAAATAAATAATCTCACCATTATCGAGAACGGAGGTGAAATAAATCTAGAAATGTATGGCAGCATTGATTCCTTTTGTCAATGGAAGTCAAGTGTAAAGTGAGTTTAAATGTGCATTACACTCATTTTCTTTATTTTAAAAAACAAAAATAAATCCATTAAGAAATGACTTCTTCTTAGAATACCATGATGCTGAAGGATTCTTTTTTTGTCAAATTAAAACAACCGATTCTACCCGACTCTAAAAAGCCTCTGCATGTTTCTAAAAAGCTCCACGAGCAGAAACGTGCTGAAACTGGGATTAATGTTGGAGATGCTTTTGAAAAATGGAGAGAGGTTAGAACACAGAAAGGTTTACAGACCCATGCAGAGCTGGATAAACACTGAAGCTTCAGAGTCCACCACATGGTGACCTGCGTTTGTACTAATAAAGGCTGTCTTAGACAAGACATCTTAGAATGTCACACGATTCATTACTTCTCTTTCAGCCGTCTCAGACACCCACTGATACTGCTCTTCACATTACTGCATTACTTCAGATGTTTTGTAATTTAAACGGTGTAACTTTGTTCATGTGAAAATCCACAATCTGCACTTGAACTAAGATGTCGGTCATTGAGAAAGCAGGAGGTGTTGCACTTACTATTCTGAAGAGCTGAAAGTCACGATTATTCATAAGAACCTGTTGAAATAGGTTCAAATGTGCAACATGACGTGTTAGTCTTTCAGTTACCCAACATGTGGCACAACATCGTCTCTTTCCTACATGTCTGCATGCGTGTTTAGGGAACAAGCAGCCGCAGAGGATTTGTTCTGGAGACAAAGGACACGTTCTTCATTAAAATTACTTTTAAAGTTTATTCAAAGAAAAGAAACCTTCAGGAAATACACAACTTCCTGTCATACACAGAGAGGACACAAGTTAGAGTAGCATGGCAGAAACAGCAGAGGAAAAACACGTTGCCTCACATCCAAGCCTGCAGGTAACGTCACTGCAATGTTTCCACGTCGAAGCAGCACGATGTGAATACCTGAAATGAACAGCACGTGTGTTCTTTATTGTTTTGTAAGTAGGTTATTTATGGGTAAGGGGGAGACGACAGAAAAATGAAAATATCCAATGAAAACCGGGCTCAAAAGCAAAAACAAAGAATTAAAGACGCATATGCATGAAACATAAATACTGTGATGCACATTAGTGTAACAAAACATTTTCTCTGTAAACATTTTCTCCACCTAAGGTGAGCATAATAATATTAAACCACCGCAGTCGCATATTTACGTGTACATAGACTTACAGAAACAACAGAAACTATTGTTAAGCTTCTCGACTAGCTAGAAAACTTAAAAATACACAATGCTTCAAGTGATTTATTTTAAAGGATTTCCTAGTAGTGGTTTTCATAACATTAGGTTTACACTTTTATATGCGGCCCTCATGGCACTTTATCCAATGTGAGCAGACAAGCGGCTGCTTTTTCTCATCAGATACAGACTTATATCTCGTCCTTTTTTAGCCCATTAAGAATATCATTAGCCACACATTTTTCATGAAGTCCACACAGCCACCCATCAAGGCCTTGATGCAATAAGAGACACACACTGGGTACTACTGCACACACAGACCTCTGACGACACGGCATTGGGGTCCAAACTGTCTGTAGGAGGAGAGGTTAAAGTTTGTTACTGAGTGACCGGCAGTAACCTCATCACACGTTAACACACTGCTCATGTGTGTAACTGTTGTCGTCAATGGGAAAACTCATCCAAGGTAAACTTGTTTGTTATCCGATGAAGACATGTTTGGACAGAGCACAAACTGGACTCTCCTTTGTGCCTACTTTCCGGGTGAAATGTGGAGAGAAAAAAAAAAACGGAGGAAAATCCAGCTTGATAGATTTCCGATGCTGCCGTTTGCTGCACAGTCTTTCACAAATAACAGCCAGAACAGGAAGTAGGGAACACAATCAGGAAAACTCTTTCCAGAAAATGTGGGTTTCCATCTCCAGTTAGTCCCCCCACACGGCTGAGTGAATATAAATTCAGTTTAGTGTTGCCTGTTTTGTGACACTTTTATCACAGTAACACAAAAAAGTTCAGAGTCTGCGTGCTGTATTGATAAGGGTTACATCCTCATTTCATGGATGAAAGAGTGCCTGGCATGTGCTGATAGAACTCGCAGGATGCCAATAAACCCCCCTCAGCTCTGACCCACCCATGTCCTCACAGCTGTGAAAAAGGTTGCAAGACAAATACTGAATGTCGCCCCCCCCCTCCCCCCATCAAAAAATATCTACACCTGACGTAGAGGCTCCGCTGCTGCAGCTTTTAAATTGTCTTAACTATAAATTGAACATCTAGGATTGATCACCTGTGACACGAAACAAAGCAAAAAACATCATCTCATGCCTTGGACCACCACACAGTAATAAGTCTTTCTACATTCTTGACACTGAGTGCATTGCATTCATACAAAATGGTAAAAAGGAAAAATGAAATGGAAGATAGAAAAACCGAAACCTTCCAGAAAAACTCCTCTGCTTCAACTAACCTGCTGACAATACGTTTACCTCTCTGCCCCGCAACTCCAATACGTCGATGACACTGAACTCTCCGTCTGCACTCGCACACATACTCAACTTTCTTTTCTATTTTTATTACTCCATTAACATATTTTTTCATTTAATATCTTGACTATTCACAGCAGTTCAAGTTTCTTGAGTTTAGGTCGTCATGTTTTTTTTATGGATGAGGGGAAAAACATGACCACTGACACTACCTGGAAGATAAAATGAAATTTTATTGTACATAGACACCTTTATTTTATATTTACGGACTGCACCCACGTCAGCTCCTCTTTAGACGAACACCTCGCACTTCGGTGGGTTCAGAGTAAAAGCAAGCAAACTGAGGGCTGGATGTGCGTAAATCTTAAAAAACAAGGTAAAAGACATGTTTTACTCCACATAGTTACACTTATGTTCAAGGAATAATCATAATATAATAAGAGCAATAATTCAAAAAATACTATTCTGAAAGCCTTCTGCTTCAACGTCTCTTTCTCTCTCAATCTCCCCCCCCCTTTTTTTAAAGCACCTGTCCGAACAACACAACACTTCGATGACACACACACGCCTTCCTGTCGAGTCCTATCAATCAGACTTACAGTACAACCTCAAACATTAGCCCCCTTTCAACCTGCCTCTAACTGTTACCGCTCACTTGCTCCAGGTTTTTTTTTTTTTTTTACATTTCATCCCCGGCTGACAGCTCCGACCTCTAACCAGCATGTCAGCAGTAATTGGACCAAACAGAAGTACATTTACACACACTACTGTAGCATTAATACAACAGACTCCCATCCCACCAGCCCCACCAAACTCTCGTTAGAAAGGGCAGAAGGTGGGATCATGGGGTAACTTTCTTACAAGAGGCAGACCTGCAGAAGGTAGAAGCAGTAGTAGAAGTAGTAATATTGTGGTAGCAGTACTAGACCTCAAGCTTACTGACCAGCCAAAGTAGCAGAGAGAAGATGCAGCAGTACAAAATGTTTCCCATCACGATCTGATCAGCACCGTGACAAACAGGAACAAAGTAGTTTGCCCCCTTTTCTGTCTTAAATTCACATTTCATTTCTTTCTATCATACAATAATTAATCACTGATTTCATTTTGTACTTTTGACACTTCAGGCTTTTCAGTGGGCCACTCCTGCGCGTCATAGCTGGTTGGTCGCTGTGTTGCAGACGGCGTCAGAGCTCAGTCGTGCGCTGAGGCTGCAGCTCCAGGGTTAAGGTGAAGTCGTTGTTGTCGACCGCTTCAAAGGGCTGGTAAGTCGTTGTTTTTTTTAAATTATCTTTTGGTTGTCCGAGTGCTGACAAGACATCGACGGTGGGTTCTGAGATCCAGTGTTAGCGAGGGTGGAGGACAATGAGGAGGATGAGGAGAAGGAGGAGGAAGAGGACAAGGTGTGGACCTCTACCAGCTGAGCAGGTTGCTTCGGCCCAGAGTCATGAAGTAAACCTGGCTGGAGCCTCCAGATCGCACGGAGGCAAAGAAAACCTGAAGAGGAGACACACAGGAGGAGACCAATCAGACAAGTACACCAGAATGTAAACACCAAACACCATTTAGAGGGATGTTAACATCAGTTACTAATCATTCATCTCCATAACATTCCTATGACGCTTTCTTAACACAGACACAGGTTTTAAACTAAATCCATTTCACGTTAGGGCAGTCTTTTTTTAAACAACACTGAGGATAGGATCATCCTGATTCTTAAACTTTTCAACATTACCACAAAAATAAAAGGAATACATGATCTTATCTGATTCTGGAAACCTTTCTAAATTTTAAAAGATAAACTAAATATTAAATAGCTGCCAATTGCAAAAAAAATAAAAAATCTGAATATTATTGGAAAAACTGTGCCCCATTAGAAATGTTGTTCTGACAGCTGGTGTTCTAATAATATAAAAAGTTAATTATATTTGCAGTAGGATGTGTTCCATAGGCTTTTGTTTGTAAATTCCCCAATAAAACCCCGTTAGAAAACTGATATTGGCTGGAAATGTCTCAACAAACGTAATCATGAGATTACACAACAGAGGACGAGAAGAGAACTCCTTCCTTTATGCCACAGTCCTCAAAAGCTGACATTATTTCCCATACGAGCACATCTAAAGAACCCCAGAGAGGGGACAAGTTTCATATCTTTACTTTATGTTGGTTCAAACTGCACAGTGGAGAGAAGGGAAAGTCGAGCAGTTTGGAGACAGAGCCGAGCGAGCAGTCACTGAGCAAACAGAAAGTGACTGTGTAAGACCTCGGGGAGTTTTTTTGATAGTTTTGATATGTTTGATGATCTGTCTGGAAATCTGTGTGTTTCTATGCGTTCTGGATGTTCGATACGATTCACAAAGACCGAAATTGAAGGTGCAGACGGCCATCTTTTTATGTTAAACAAGAGCAGCATGAAGAAGCTTTAACATGCGTTTTAAAACATTTGTTACATTGCTCTATGTGTTTTTATTTATAGAAAACTAGTGAGCTAGTAGCAGACTAGAGGGTATTTAATTTGAAAGTCCTACATATTTGCGCCTTACTTACTTAGTACTTACTCATTGCATTCCCAGCTGAGTTATATTGATGTCACATGGAAATATAGTAGCAAGACTCTTCACATACACACACACTCTGGCATGCACACACACACACCGCTGTTCAACCCTGCTGGCTTCCAATGTTAAAAATTGCCACCGCCTGACCCCATTACGCCGATGTTACGACCTCTGATGGCCGATCAGGGGACGATTAACAATTAACAATTAACTTCGCCCCACCATTCCAGTTTCCTGTGCCACATTGCTAACAAGGTATAACGGGGTGAAATGTCCCGCCTCAAAACGGCAACATGTAAGTGACAACTTACACCAGATCAAGAGGTGTGTTAAACATTTACACGGCTGCCTCACCTTGTCATTTCTTTCACAGAGGAACTTGAGTCTCTGGGCTCTCTTGTGCATAAAGACGCCGTCCAGATGGCCGGTCTCCACCGAGCGGATCTCTATGGCCTTCTCTCCCCAGCCCATGATCTGGTTGGAACGGATGTAGGCTGCAAAGAGACGTTTTTCAGTCAGCTGATGCACTAACATTTAAAGATTTAAAGAAACGTATGAAGTCACATAAAAAAACCTAATTGAATGATGATGGTGATACTGAACACTACTGATACTGAGCTCCTTAAACATGTGTGTGTGTGTGTGTGTGTGTGTGTGTGTGTGTGTGTGTGTGTGTGTGTGTGTGTGTGTGTGTGTGTGTGTGTGTGTGTGTGTGTGTGTGTGTGTGTCTGTAAGGGTTTACACTGCAGCTACAGGACAAATAATCAATACGAGAGGCTTGTGAAGGTGAAATACAATAACTGTGTGCTTATGTTAGCACGTGTTAGATAATTAGTAATCAATGATCACTATAGCAACATGAAGAATCTGATACATCTGGAATACGTTAAACCACAATTATCCATTTACATATTGAAGAAGTGAGAATAACAACAAATGTCCCTTAATAAAAATAAGGTGAATATGTTGATTTTTAGTATCTAATAATCACTTTAGCTTTTATTTTGTTGCGTCTCTGGCTCAGTGTTTCCAAACCTGAACCTCCAAGAGAACACGAGAGAATTCAAAATGAGCCAAATATATCAGGAAGAAAGAATAGCAAAATTCACCTGCACAAAATAAATGATTTTTTTTTTTTTTCTTTTTCTGAAGCGCTCCCTCGTTTACCTTTACGTCAGAAAACCCAGATGTGAAGTGCGGGTTGCATGCTGACATGACTTTAAAGAATTGTGAGAGTTTGGGAAAACTGATTCCTCACCCACTGAGGTGGGCATCTCCCCCCACTGCAGCACCACGTCCTTGGTTATTCGCCCGTAGGTGTTGACGTAAACGCCCTCGTCCTCGTAGCACACCAGCAGCTCGATCCCGTCGGTGTTGGGAAGGATGATGATGGCATGAGACTGGATGTTATTTTGGATCTACAGGACGCAAAACACAATCAGTCCTGTTATCAAACTTATTTATCATCTAGATAGCTGAACGAGTTCAACAGAAAAGTGAGAGGTCACATTTTCTATCAGCTGAGCAGCAGAATGTGTCTTCTTACGTGTGTAGGCAGGTAGATGTCGTAGACAGCCCCAGAGTCGACATCCACAGCGTGGAAACCTGAACATGAGCCGTAGATGACCTTCAATCTCTGGCCTTCCTCCACAGTCAGGTCGACCAGCAGGGGCTTGTGCACCAGGTCACCAAAAGACTGAAACACACAGGCAGAAGAACATTTCATCTCTTGTTCAGTCAGCCAGCAGAAGCTCAAACTTCATTTCTATGGTTGTTCTGTTGTTGTTGATTTACTGCTGCATGTTGCAGGTAAAGATCATGATGCCGATGTTTTTATGTATTTGATTTTCTTTTGTCTGTTACCTTCTTATGCTTCCTTTTTTCCCTCTATCAGCACTTTAGATCAACAGTGTTGTGTGTTAAGTGATTTATAAATAAAGTTGAGTCGAGTTGATCAGTAATTATTTTCACCAGGGCAGAGATTATCTTTACTGATAGTAAGATTCACAAACACAAGTCTGTGAATCTTAGGTAAAAAAGAAAAAAAACACATTATATATGTTTTATTAAATCTGAAATATCGACTAGCTAGTCCGCTGACTCACCTTAAAGGCCATGAACTTGTGGTAGGGTTTGGGGGCCCAGGCGTAGACCTCTACCGAATTCTTCAGAGCCAGAACTAAGAATTTGATCCTCTCGTATTTCACTGAGGAATAAAAAGAAGAAAACATAAGGAAGGAAACGGCATCAAGGTGGGAAGCCAGAATCAGCTGCTGACACAAAATGTTTGTCAGTGTCAATCGAGATAACTTCATGCTCATGTTCAAGTGGATGTTGGACAAATGGTTTCTTGGTCCGAGGGCCTGAGCAAGATCTTGTCGATCAAAATGTTACCCTGGTTAAATAAAATCGCCCATTTGGCATTGAACAATGTGCAAAGATTTTTTCTGCAGTCAGTACATTTCTTGTCCTGCACCTGTTTGCATTTCGCTTGGATGAGCACACTAGTTTTCTCTCTTGGTCTGACGCGATGCCAATAAAGCTCATCCTACTCTGTACCTGATTCGCATTTTAAAAAGGCAGTTACCATTAACTGATATTCATTTATTTATATGTAGTTTTATCATGCATGTTTTCAGTAAGTAGTCTTGTTAACTGCTACTTTTTGTAAATAAATCAACCAGTTCTCAACCTCAAGAATTGAAAAATCCAAAAAGACCTGCACATCAGAGCTGGATCCAAAAACACAGGTACAGGTAAACGCAAAAAAGATCTGCACACCAAGAAGCTCCCGTTTGGAGGATTAATTGATAAGCGACGTTTCGGGCCAACATGCAGTCTGAGGAACAGCATGTCGGTCCGGGGCTTCTTGGTGTGCAGAGCTTGTTTGCATTTTAGATTTTTAGAATCCAACATTAGTTCAGATTGTTGCCACAAAATGTAAAAAGCAGGTTATACTTGTAGCCACTTAGAGGTTTTTAATGTAACTTTTTTTGACATTTCAAATGTTCTATCTGAAGAGGAGAGTGTCACAGAAACGTTTTGTGCAGAGCGTTTTCACACACACGCCGATTCAATCCATCGCTTATGGAAGTCCTGTACTTTCCAAGTGTCGGTTCAGTCTTTCCAGCTGGGATTCCAAAAAGTTTAATCTGAGCAGAAATCGATGGTCTAACATGACTAAAGCTTTGACAGGAAATGTATTTCATGACTGACGGCTGTATTCAATGGAGAGGGGTTTCCAACAGGAAGTGCTGGTGTCTGCTCGGTGGCACTGCAATCACCGAGGACATTCTGATTTTTAGACAGCACAGAGTATTTATCCACTCTGATGTCCTTAGAGGAACATTATTCAATCAAGGGCTTTCCTCCCATCATTTATCATACGTAAAACAATCACGTGCACACACATATGTATGCTCTGCGTCTTTAACGGTTTGTAACGTTTGCAAAATAAGAGTCATTGTTTTTTCTTTTTCCTGTTGAAAAACTCAGATGATTAGCTGACAAATTGAAGCTAAAAAGCTGACATCATCAATTCAAAATCAACGAGGAATATGGAATGAATGTCCTTATAGATCCTTCTACTGGATACAAGTTTAGGTACCAGCTGTACTCTGATCTCAAGACCATCTATACCATATGGAACTCAAACTGAACTATTTCCATCAACAAACAGGAGGAAGAGGAGGACTCTTTTAACTTTTCAAGGCTTCAAGCTTCACTAATTTGTAATTTCATTGGTCACAGCAGAAGAGAAATTCAGGTGAGATGACACAAAGGTTCCAAGCATTTCGTAACCTTTAGTGTTGAAATAATTGAAGCTCAAGTGCAAAAAGCTGTTCTGCCTGTTCTCTTGAGTCCACACCGGCTCCAAAAGCCAAGAAATGACTGTAGGTCTCGTATTTCAATGCACTTTAGAACAGCAGAAACAAACATGTTTACACACTGGTATAAATTAATAATTGTATCGTCAAAGCTCGTTTCTGTTTTCATAAAAACTGTGGGAGGGGAGAATGTTTACTACACACTTATAACAGCCTTAGCTCCGCCTCTTTGACTGTATAGATTGACCTGAAGTTAGCGAGAGTCAGTATTTCCACGCCGATGTTTGGCTTCATAACGCCTCTTGAGAAACCATTAGGTGACATCACTGAGACTGAGTCCATGTTTCATACAGTCTGTGTTCCAAGTCAGAGGGTTGTAATTTCATGAACAAAACCATTCTCATCCCCAGGTATTCATCAAATTGACCCGTTAGTCGATTGCAGTTTTAATGCCCCAATTATTGTTAACATGTCACTCACCAACTTTGTAGTGGACGGCGCCCTCCAGGTCCCCTACGGTGGTCCAGCCCTGTTTCTTCTCCACTTCAGGGTCGTTGTGCAGGATCTTGTTCCTCAGCCAGGACAGGTAGTACACACGGAGCTTGTTCTTCTTACCTGTTAGTGATCAAGAACTGGTCAAATCTATTTTCTGCACCTAAGATACGAGAGAACATGCTTCAATAATTAAATATGCTGCTTCAATACAAAAATATAAACACTATTCTCCCCTTATTGTCGACCTAAGGATCGGATGGCCTTATACACTAATTTTTATTCTATTACAGACACTTCAAATATGCATTGGCCTCACATAAATGTTGTTTCACAAATATACTTACTAAGATTACATTTTAGTCAAAAGCAGCAATTAACAGTCCAGCACTTACTGACAGACATCATATATCTAAGAGGACCCAGTGGTTCAAATTTCCCAACTCTGTCCTGTATGTCCACTTTTTGGGTTTTTTCTGCGACATTTTGAGAAGTTGCTGATCTCATGTGTGTGTTGTGTGTGTGTGTGTGTGTGTGTGTGTGTGTGTGTGTGTGTGTGTGTGTGTGTGTGTACTTGTCCCCACTCAGTGTGGATCAAGCGGGGAAAGGAAGTGTGGCTGTATGCAAAAATATGAAAAATATGCAGCCAGTACAAAAGAAAACCGCCATCAGAGCCTTGATTTAATAGCTGAACTGTTAGAAATAATAACATAAAGGATTATATATTTAACTGTTTATCATTGTGGATGATGTGTGTATTGATTTATGATATCAAATACAGAGAACATTACATTTAAAAAAGAAGGATAATCGTTCAAAACCGATATCTGAGATTTGATCCCACACAAGTCCACTCATTAGATGCTCGTGTCCGTATAGAAAAGCTCAAGACTCCATCTTCCAACCAACTGCACATTTCTCTTGAGCTCTGGTAGAGGAGTCTACAACTTTAAAAATGAAGTTATTTGGGGCGCTGGTGGTGCAATGGTTAGTGGGCGCGCCCCATGTATGGAGGCTATGGTCCTCCAAGCGGGCGGCCCAGGTTCGAAACCCTGTGGCTCCTTTCCCGCATGTCATTCCACTCTCTCTCTCCCTCATTTCAAACTCTATCCACCTGTCTCTCCATTAAAGGCCCAAAAAGCCCAAAAATAATTATTTTTAAAAAATGCAGTTATTTGATTTCTCGAATGAGAATACAAAAAGGTGTAACCACTAAAACAAAAACACTGAAGCTTACAGATGAGGAAATTAGATAACAAGCAATACGACATGACAACTATTTTACTTTTTTCTATTTGGTTAAATGAATGTATAACCAGGTACAGTCTACTAAAGGTGGATACACATTATCCTCTCTTGTAGACGTTTGAGGCTCTGGCATGCCGGTACTTTGTGTTTGAAGCTAGCTGCAGTCATTTTTATCGCTGTAGCACGTGGCTGTATATTATGTCACAGATTTTCTCGTTGGCGCGGTTTAAATTGCGAGGCTAATTCAACTACTAACTAACACCTTCTAGTGCATGAATTTGGGGTTATTGTCCTGATTTTTCAGGTTCCCATTTAGCAACTATCAGTTGTTTCCTCTGCATCCTAAAGAGAGTACTTTTTTCTTGTATGTACATTTCCTGCAACTGTTTCCCACCGAGGCGACCCTCCTGCTCTTCTCTGCTAAACTGATTCACTGTTAGGAAACTCAGGCATGTAAACAACGACAGCCATATGTTTGGTGTGTGTGCTTTTTGTTTGGATTGACTCCTAGGAAATGGATTATGTGATGTGATGTCAGTCTTTCAAGCAGTGAGGCTTTAAAAGTTTCCATGATGCACATTCAAAATACGAACAACGCAAACGAGTTTCACGGAAGGAAATCGACGCGTGTGACTGCGTTTCCTTCCATCATGGAAAGCTCAAGAGTGTGTCAGTCTTCATATATACACACATGCGTGACAGGGCCTCGACGAGCTGAGATTGACTCAATATCCGATTGGTTCATAATATCTGTTGTGACACTTATGTCTGTGTGTTTGTGTTTGTGTGTGTGTGTGTGTGTGTGTGTGTGTGTGTGTGTGTGTGTGTGTGTGTGTGTGTGTGTGTGTGTGTGTGTGTGTTTTGTGAGAGAGAGAGAACTTAAGAAATAGGAGAAGTAAGAACATGGATGTGCTTTCAATCTGAGAAATCTTGAGTGTGTCTGAAAATATTTATGCAACAACGGGCAACTTGTCTGAGAAAAGGTGGCATGTAGCCACTTATTGTGTGTTTGTAGGTGTAAGTGAGCGTGTGCACGAGACAAGAAGGGAAGTTGACCAGACAAAACACACACACACACACATAAAAAACTTGTGTGACAGTGCACTACAAACTAAATAAGCAGCGTAAACAAGAAGTGAAACTGATGTTTAATCTCTGTGTTGCCTCAGTACATTATTTAAATGTAACCGTATCAATGTGTTTGTGTGAGTGTTTATGTGTTTAAGGTCTAAGTTGATCTCATTCATGAAGTCTTCATCCTGAATGTATTTATATTGCAGTAGAGAGTGTAAGAAAACCATCTTAAATCAATGCGTGAGTGTGAGTCTCTCTATTTACGACGTTTACGTGTGTGACTGTGTGTGACTGTGTGTGACTGTGTGTGACTGTGTGTGTGTGTGTGTGTGTGACTGTGTGTGTGTGTGTGACTGTATGTGACTGTGTGTGACTGTGTGTGACTGTGTGTGACTGTATGTGACTGTGTGTGTGTGTGTGACTGTGTGTGACTGTATGTGACTGTGTGTGACTGTGTGTGTGTGTGTGTGTGTGTGACTGTGTGTGTGTGTGTGTGTGTGACTGTGTGTGTGTGTGTGACTGTATGTGACTGTGTGTGACTGTGTGTGACTGTGTGTGACTGTGTGTGACTGTATGTGACTGTGTGTGTGTGTGTGACTGTATGTGACTGTGTGTGACTGTGTGTGACTGTGTGTGACTGTATGTGACTGTGTGTGACTGTGTGTGTGTGTGTGTGTGTGTGACTGTGTGTGTGTGTGTGTGTGTGACTGTGTGTGTGTGTGTGACTGTATGTGACTGTGTGTGACTGTGTGTGACTGTGTGTGACTGTGTGTGACTGTATGTGACTGTGTGTGTGTGTGTGTGTGTGACTGTGTGTGTGTGTGTGACTGTGTGTGACTGTGTGTGTGTGTGTGACTGTGTGTGTGTGTGTGACTGTGTGTGACTGTGTGTGACTGTGTGTGACTGTGTGTGTGTGTGTGACTGTGTGTGTGTGTGTGACTGTGTGTGACTGTGTGTGACTGTGTGTGACTGTGTGTGTGTGTGTGACTGTGTGTGACTGTGTGTGACTGTGTGTGTGTGTGTGACTGTGTGTGACTGTGTGTGACTGTGTGTGACTGTGTGTGTGTGTGTGACTGTGTGTGACTGTGTGTGACTGTGTGTGACTGTGTGTGTATGTAAATACCTGATATAGTGACCAGGACGTTGAGCCCCTCCAGGACATCCATCTGCTGAAAGCGTCGTCGGCTGATCAGAGGGTAAACTTTCCCCTGACCGCTGCGGTCCAGCAGCATCAGACCACTCTCTGTTCCAACCAGCAGGTTCACCCCTACACACACACACACACACACACACACACACACACACACACACACACACACACACACACACACACACACACACACACACACACACACACACACACACACACACACACACACACACACACACACACACACACACATAAAAGATAAGATAAGATAAGATAAGATATACTTTATTCATCCCAGCAGGGAAATGTAGGTGTTCCAGCAGCCAGCATACATACAAACACACAACACAACACATATATACATACATATCCCACCCATACAAAAAACATGAGCCCACAATACAGTTTGATATATGATATATGTAACTCAGGCTAAAGTTTAAAAGTTGAAATGTCTTCTGTCCTTACTTAAAGGGGAGTCGTTATAAAGTGCAATTGCAGTAGGTAAAAAAGTATTTTTAAATTTGTCCTTTTTGCAGTTTAGCTGCCGTAGCCTCCCACTAAAAACACTCTTATGTCTTTCCAGTCTACAAGGCAAGCAGCATTACAGGAGCACTGCTGACACCTGGTGGTGAAGAAGTGAATTGCAGCTACTATTAAAAACTGATGACTTGTCTGACATGATTACTTTAACTATTATTGTTTGAATGTCTGCACATCGTCTGCCTTTAATCAAGTCACATTTTTCTTTAGATCTTTTTGCCATTTATTTCTCTTGCCATGTAATCTCTCCAAAAAACGTATGTCTCATAATAGTTAATGCTGTTAAAGATGGGTTTTTCAGAAGATTTTTCTTATGCCTTTATTTCAGAGATAGGACAATGGAGAGAGGCAGACACCTGGGGACAGAGAGAGTAGCCACAGGTCAGTTCAGAACCCGAGCCGCGCCGCTCCCGAGGCTTCTCTACATGGGGACTAACCGCTAGACTTCAGCGTCCCCTCTCTTGGATGTGTTGATGTAACAATTAAAGGCTTCTCATATTATTATTGTTATTATTATTATTGTTATATATTCTGATGTGAAAATGCTCGGATGATTTGTCACAATACAATAAGAACATTCAAATATAAACGTAGACTTTTCAAGGTTAAAAATCTAGTGAACAAAAAGCTATGGCTAAAGAAACATTCAAATAAAAATCTAATAGACAATTATTAATAACGATTAATAAAATGTATACAGAATTGCAGATAAGCTTGTTAATATTTGTCATAATTGATCAATCCTATTGGGTCATTCAATAAAAACAATAATATTAACAGTAAATGAAAACAGTCAGATAATTAATAAACCATGAACATGACGTTTTCCTCACCCCACAGCGCAGCACACAGGATCTCAGAGTTGAACCTCTTCTTGTATTTGCGGATCTCTGGCGTGTCGCTCTGAGGGCGAGTGTTCACCGGGTTCACGTTGACCACAGAGCCTTTCCGAGACGGGTCGGCCCTGAGCGCCTCTGCCAGCCTGGCGTCGTTGGCGTAGCCTAAAATGTCAAAGGGAAGGGCTTAGGTAGGACAGTGTAGGATGTAGAAGTTAGCGGGCAGGGTGGGGATCAGTCACATGGTCAGAGGTTAGAAGAGTTAACATCTCTTTTGATTTCTTTCTTGATTACTTTTAATAATTGGAATACATTAAAAGCTCTAGAAAGCCTCTGCATCTGCGGTGTTATATCACCTCTGTCTGTATTTGCTTCTCTTAAATATACATCCAGATTAATCCAATTTATGGTTCAATGCGAGTTCAATGACCTGTTACAGTTTTAGGATCAATGGCTGATCACGAGCTGCATCAGGTGAGGTAAAGGCTGAGTAAGCACCGGCTTTAAGACCAGAACATCATCATCATCATCATCATCAGAAAAAAGAGGGAACAGGAAGACTCTTTGCTTCATTTCAAAAACAAAATATATCCATCAGTCCACGCTAACAAAAAAGCTTTTTTAGGTTTTAAACTTATCGCTAGAACTTTTCACACTCAGAATTTTGACGCTGTTGCTTTAAGAGGAACCAGAATTTCAGTTTGGTTCGAGGCTTCATTGCCAAAGAACGACTTCAGGCTTCAAATAACTGAGACTTGAGTTTGCAACAGGGAACATGATCGGTGGTGGTCAGTCTATTAGTCTGACAAATGAAAATTCAAACAATAAAACAGTATTGTACCCAGATATAAAAAGTAAAGATGAATAAAGTGGATGCTGTTTTCACTTGCATTTCCCAGGGTTAAGGTCCTACTCCTGATGTGCAAATGGAGTGAGTTGGATTGTTTTGTTTCCAAGCCCCTGGAATGAATTCCTTGTGATGCTGTACCTTTTAATGAGTAGACCCCTCGGAGGCCTTTGATAAAAATCTACCACCTTGTACTTAAAACAGTGTTTGTAAACCTGATGGAGCCAGCCACTAGGGGGCGGGACTTACCAACATTGTTGAGGGCGCTGCCGGTGGATGGAGAGACTTGGAGAAGGCGTGGGTCGATAAACGGAGTAAAGGAGGAAGAAGACTTGTGTTTCTGCATGTTGTTACTAGATTGGCTCTACAGTGAGAGAGAATAAGACTCAGTGGAAACAGAATATCATGAATTTAAATGTGATATTTTTGAGAGATACAAAAAGAAAAAAACATTCACAGAAAAGATGCAAACAGATAAAGACAAATATAAAAGAGACAAAGCAGGCAAACTGAGGTGTTTCTAAATGTGGTATATCCACATACAAAGGGCATTCAGTTGGAGGGCCAAATCATAAACAGAACTGCAAAAACAATGTTGTAGGATAAAAGACAAGGAGTTCTGTTGACAAAAAGAACAAAAGGGAAACCAAAGATGCAGCTAAAAATAGTATTTTCATGGGAAATGTACTTGCCGTTGTGATCCTAACTGGCCTGTTTGCTATGATTTAGAGTCTGGGGAAGGTGAAAATATGACTCGTTTGCTGAAAATAGGCAGCATGAAGGAGTAAAATGAGATTTAGATGTTTGTGGGAAAGCTTGAACAAAGTCAATGAGCCTCAGAGGATACCAAGTCTGAATCAGTCCGAACAGATCTCAAATGTAAAACTAACGAAGGCACGATGGGACAGCTGGAAATCACTCCTATAAAGTTAATTCTATCATTTTGTTGTTGCAACTAAAGTAAATGAAATATAAACAACAAAAAGACAGAAGAGTGTTAATCTGAAGAAAGCTTTACTTTTTTTTTTACCATCCAAACAAATTTAAAAATGATTCCTAAAATTGAGCCCTCCTCCAATAAAACAATTCCTCTAAAGAGAGTCTATATCAGAATAAAAAAAGTAACAGGCCCGCATCATCTAAGTGTATAAAGTAACAAGTGGAAGAAACTTCTTTGACACCTTCCATTGGTTTGTCAGGTTAAGTTTTCTGGCTGTCAATCAGAGGATAAAATAAGAAAATGTATAAAGAGGTAATAAATTCAGTGAAGTCATTTTCTTGCATTAAACCCGTTTTTGCAACCAGGGGAGTCGCCCTCTTTTGGGCGTTAGAGTTACTGCAGATTAAAGGCACTGGCATGTTGGCTTCATTTTTTTTTAAACCAAGAGGCCACGCCCTCTTCTCACAAACAACCTATTGAAGGCTGCCGTGATTCCAACCTTTCTTTTCTTATCATGTTCCAGATCATATGAGAAGTAGAACCCATTAGCAGGTTTCAGTGTTGGGTCTTGGGGACATACCTCTATGAGGATGCCGAGCTTTTCCAGGGGACTCTGGGGAGACATGGAGGGGCTGGCAAGGCTTGAGGAGGAAGGGGAGTTGGATGCAGAGGAGGATGGGGAGGAATGGTGGCTCTGCTGGATCAGGTCTGGGAGGTGGTGGATGCGGCCTGCAAAGCCGTTCCTGTCCGAGTGCTGTGTGGGGTGATGGTGGTGATGGTGATGATGATGGTGGGGGCTGGGGGTTTGGTGGATGAGGACTGGGCCTGGCATTGACCCAGGACTCGGGGCAAAGCCTGTGATCAGACCTGAGGTCTGGGTTTGACGCTTTCTGCTGTCACCTGCACTCTGGAAGTAGAAAGAGGGGTACACGACTTTGGGTCTAGATGCGTTCCTGATCAGTTCAGGGGACGGGAAGGTGTTAGCTAGAGCAAAGGGCAACCTACAGTGGATATGCTACAGGTGTGAAGAAAACTCTGGTTAGTAATTTAGAAAGATGTTTTTTAAGACTTCCTGTTCTTTTGTTAGTATTAGAGAAAGTTATTTTTTTTGTTAATCATTTCTATCACTGTAGGGTCATTTTGAATTATAGAAATGCCCTTCATTCGTCACTTTTTTCCCCCACCAAAAGAGCACGGGCTAATTTCCCCCAACTGCCCTGTGATTGGTTGGAACCAATGTGTGGTGATACAGGATCTGCCCAGTAGACCGCTGTTGATATCATGTGGGAAACAAACTGTTGATGATGAATCATGATCTTTTGACTAAACTTCGACTTTTATAAAGACATGAACACAGGTGTCCTTTAGTCCTGAGCTTAAGAAACCTGATGTGAAAAAGCCAAAGAGGTCAAAAACTCTTTGGCAATGTAGGAGTAGGATTAGACGATACTCAATTTGGGGGAAAAATCTTAAAATGGATTAAAAATATGTTTATGTATGCATAATCTATAGCTAGAGCTATAGCTTTTTGTATTGACTAAACGGCTCGAAACAGCAACAAAGAATGAGAGAACAGAACATGCAGCATAACATTACAACAAAATGGAAAAAAAACATCTGGAGTATGAATGAACAAAATGCACAACAGAAAAAAAATGAAAATATGTAGTCGAGACTTTTGTTTGTTTCCTTTTCAGCCGGTACCTGTCTGACGATCAGCGTGCTGTCTTTGCAGGGCGTCGAGCCTGCATCGCTCTCTCCTTCATCATGAACAATCATCGTTTTCACCGACTCTGTCTCTCCGTTACTCAACCTGGAAGAACTGCAGGAAAAAGAAAAGCTATGAAACACACGCACAATCAATTTCGGCTAAAATATTGACTTTTACAGGATGCGTTTTGTTGTTGTTAGAGTATCAATAGAAACATGCTTTGAGGTTAGCGTTGTATACATACACAGCTCTGGAATCTTCTGGACCAGAGGTTGACTCTTCCCCTGCCTCCTGGTCCACCTCTTCATCATCGTCGTCATCAGTGGTGTCTGAATCTTCACTGGAGGATGAATAATCTGTCACCTTATTTGGGGGACGAACGTCATCCACTGCACGCAGCTCCTTAGCCAGAGCCGTGAGGTCCTAAAGGGGAAGAGGTGACATTGAAAATGGGTCAAATATTATTTTATAGTGCGACTTTTTTATTTCTCTCCATCTGTTGAATTTTGTCCTTATTAAACTGGGTATTTCATAGGAGAGGCGTGAAGCAGGAAACAAAAAGCTGCTGGAGAGATAAAGAAAATTTAAAGAGGAAAAACCAGCCAATGAGAAGCCAGCGTGAGAGCAGCAAAGCCGATAGATGACGATAAGAAGAAGAAGAAGAGGGTTAGCTGTCGTACAGCACAGCTGATGCCCTTCAAGCTACTGTAGGTAAGGTTAGTGGGTTAATTTTAATAATGAGACAATCAGAAGAGCTGTGAAGATGAAAAACAGTAAAGAAGAAAAAGTAAATACTTCATTTCAGTTAAAGAAGGCATGAGTCAAGATGGACACCGCCCAGGCAGGAAGACCAGTGGAGAGAAAGGAAGCGATAAGTGCAGCCAGAGAGTTCAGTCCCAACATGAGACGGTTATTTCATCACTCGAAAGGAGGGTTAGCAGGTCAAATGGCACATTCCTAATGAGCTACTTTAGTATCAGTCACACTCAAATCAGGGAGAACAGTCTCCCATCAGGCCACAACCAAAGCATCATACAGTCCAGCAGTTCTAGGTGTAGATCTACTCTCACTATCGAGCTAAAGTTCTGGCTAGTCTGCTCCGAGTCTCACCGCTGGTCTGTTCGGCCTGACCAGGTCCCTCCTCTCCTCTGGTTTTTTCCCAGCACTCTCTGGCCGTTGGAGGGGTGAGCCCTCTGATTTGGAGGATGCTGAAGGAGGTGGAGGTAAAAAAGATCAGTATTTGGTGTAGCTCCCTTTAGATTACTTCAGCAAAACTGTATGCTAAAGTGTTGTTTCAGTTATATTGTCAGCCTCCTGCTTGTTTTTCAGTGCCGATTTGTGTGTTTGGACTCACAGCGGGCCCTGAACCTCTCTCCAGAGCCGCAGTGAGAACCGGGCTGAGAGCTGGAGTTACTGGAGCTGCTGGAGGAACTGGAGCCTCCACTGCCGCTGTTCTGTCTGGGAACCAGTTTCTCCACTCGCTCCCACAGCAGCCGAGGCTCTGCAGCGCTGTACAGCCAACAAAGACGAGAGTCAGACAAGTCAGAGATGAAACCATTGATGGGAACACATCTTCTACCTGGTAGGGTTACAGCAGTGTTGATGCAGTTGCAATACTGTAAGGTTTGATGTGATTTATACCAATGTGTTGTTGTTATTTTGTATTCTGACAGGAACAATTAAGATGCTAGCAGGTCATTATTTGGGTGGGCTGATATTCTACATCATAACATGAAATTAACTTTTTTCACTCAAAGCATTGAACAGTATTTGCATAAATGATCTTGTCAAGGAACAAAAAGGGGAAAATTAGAAATGAATTTGTCTGGAGACAAAAAGGGAAACATTTGAATCTAAGCGCTGCTTCCTTCACCAGGACTTTTATATTAGTGATATTTAAATACAAACTTTTTTCTAAACGTATAAATCACAGACATGTGTGCACATTTCCAATCTTCCCAGTCAAATAAAAACCCTTAAAGATGCTACTCTGCCTTTACATAAAGACAAAAGAGGCACTCTCCAATGCTCTCTCTCTAAATGTAAGGAGTTTAGTTTGAAACTTTTAGCAGAGCCAGGCTGATAACAGAGAACGTGCTTTAACATAAAAATAACCTTCTTGGTTATTGCACTGTAATGGTCATGACATGTGAAGTCCCCGGGGGAAGATTCCAGATATACTCAGTCATAAATGGTAAAGTAAGAACACAGGGTTTGTTTTCTCTTGATATATAAGCCTACAGGGTGAGCAGAAGGGAGATACAACACAAATAAAGAATCTCATGAGGAAACTTGTGGTTTGATAATAAACATTTGTGCATACACACACACACACACACACACACACACACACACACTGTCACACAAGTAAATAAGCATCACGAGGTTAGACAGCTAGCGCTATTACATAAATCCTCCCACACAACTCTGTAGACAAAGACTGGAGCAGCACAGACGCAGTGACGACGCTGAGTGTACAGTGTGTGTGTGTGTGTGTGTGTGTTTGTTTATGTGTGAGATCCATCCCCTAACATGGGAGTCTTTGAAAAGTCTTTCTCATTTCATGTCTTTTAAATTAGCCGGTTCAAAACAGCAGCCTGATGTCACACTGCTTCACAGCACTCAGACTTTGTCTCCTGAAGGCGGTGAATGACTTTCTTTTACAGGTTGACATTGCAGAGTTTTTACTTCAATAAGAGCTCCTTTTTATTCCGAGCCCCAGACGGTCTTAACTTTCATAAAATGTTCTGTGTAAACATTCAGTGGCTGCACTCATATATTATCCTCTCAAGCTAAAACCAGCAGAGTCCCACAGGGAACTAGTCTAGGCCAAGTCGACTTCTGTAAAATGTTAACTGATCTGTCATTTTATCCTGTTGTTTGTGTAATGATTGCATGTAGATGTATTAATCAGCAATATCAGTAGGCCAAAACATTTTTTAAGCCATCAAAAAACTTTAGATTTTTTTAAACCTTTAGTTATGAATCTCCTTTTATATGACAAGGATAATGCATATGCAGGTTTTATGGAATAGTTTTATGATTCTTAAATGTTATATTCAAGAGTCAGCCCTTATTTAAGAATCCCACAGCTTTCCATTTTATCCACACATGCATCATTCATACGACACCATACTAAGTCATACATACTGTTGTTTTTTTTTGTTTACCTGGCAGTGTTACGGTGCACAGCATGGCTGCTCTGCGAGGCGTTGCCATGGTGATGAGGTGAGTCTCGTCTAGACAACACCGGGGACCTTGATGTGGTCCTGACAGGAACCTTTTATAATAAAGACAATGACGGGCTCTGACGTAAACACTTTGGTGTCCAAGATAGTGTACAAAACACATCAAATACATGAAAACAATAAGAAATCATTTCATTTATCCCTCAGGAGAGGTTTGCAGAAGCATCACGTAAACTCTGGTATAAGCCTGATCTCTGGGTAAACTGCTCAGGTAGTGGCAAACTCTTCCAAGTTAATTAGTTGTGTTCACTGGACTGTGGTACAACAGAGTGATTTGATAGACTCGTTGAAACAGTTGAATTGCAACCTCAAGTACTACAGCAAGCATGGTCATCAAATATGTTTGAAATAAGAAACAACAGTGTCTATATCTCACACTAATCATCAGAGCTGAAATCTAATACGTGTATGAGATTTGAGTCTCTTAATTTAATCTGCAACCTCATAAGGACCTGTCAAACTGTAAACACCTGCTTTCCTAAAATACACACTTTTTCAACCTTACTCATGCACCTCAAAAAACATCTCCATGACAGGTCTTCCTCGGCTAACAATACCCCTCATCCTCCCTCCCCACCACACCCCGGAGCGTCACTGTAAAACAAATCTATCCCACATTTTCTAAGTTACATTTAAATTTAGTATAGCCAAAGCAGAACATGTAGTAGCAATGAAAGATGGAGACAATAAGCACTGCAACATTGACCTCCAGTTAAAGCAGGGAATAAAATTTAGAATAAGACAAGCAGCCATTATTTTGCTTTTTTTAGAAGTTTAAAGGGGAAAAAAGAAAAGGTCATGGGCTGATATTTAAGAAGGGCCCAACATGCTTCTCCTCTGTATTTAGATGATAATGATGCTTGTGCAGAACTAACTGACATATCACATCTCTATGTACTATACATTTAAGTCCGGACAGGGTTCAGCTTGGCAGCAGCTCTGTTTCTAACATCGGGTTTGTTTTTCTGGTGGGCAGCTAACGTTGGCTCAGTGCAGTATATTTAAACTTTTGGGGGTGGTAACATATAGTTTCCTGTCTGTCCTATACTTAGCGTCCAGCGTGTAATTCATTCAGGTGGAGGAGCTTTTCCCTAAATGCAGCAGTCTCTCTCCGTTTGCTTATTTTTCTCTGCTTCTGCAGATATTTTTTTTACAGTATGTCCTTTTGTGGTTGTACAGTAAAAGACTAAGGGAAAAAAAGGAATACAAGCATCACCACAGTACCAAGTGATGGTTGATAAAGAGGTCACAGACGGATTCTTGTGGTTCATGATAACAGTAAGCGACGTCCGCATTGATCTAATCACACAAAGGGGCGATAACTTCCTCTTTCTCGTGATTGAATGTGTATCAGGTGGATTTTCTCATGAAAGCAGAGGAAGAGACAGAGTCTTTTTATTAAGAGAAACAGGATTTAAAGTGTCCCATCAAATGTTTCATTTTCAAATGTATGTTAAGCTAACGTGGCTCTTGTTAAAGCCTCTATAATTCCCACGTAAGTTTTTTCCTGCGGGACAAAAAAAGAAAATCCAATAAAAAAAATAATTATTGATAACATTAGGAACCAGGTGGAGAGTGGGAACCAGCTCATTATTCAGCTCAAGTCATTATTAAACAGGTCAGGATGGTGAAATCGCTACAATAACAGAAACTACGGCTGCCAGTCTACACTTCTGGTTTGCTTGCTGTCCTTACCCTGGGCGGGACGTCCTCTGAAGGGGCCGGTTCATGGGGTGAGGGTCTAGTCTGGGGGTGGGGTTGTGGGTCAGTGCGTGCAGGCGTGGATGATGAGGAGGATGGTGATGAAGATGGAAGGTGATGGTGTTGATGGGGTTCCTGGCTGTTGCGGAGGTGAAGGTTTTCAAAGCTAGGGGCGAGCGGCTCGGTGAAGGAGTGTGACCGCGACACAAGGGGCGGGGCAGTAGGAGAAGAGTTTGATGAGGCCATGTTGCTTTTTAGAGCAGCCAGATGGGAACGGACCTTATAAAACAACAAAAAAACATGAGGGGAGGAGGGGTCAGTCTGCATGCAATTCACCATGACAAAGAAAGGGGCTTCAGGGTGTCTTTATGGTTTGTTGGATTGGAGCCTTAAAGGGGCCTAGAAGTGTGCCTTGAGGAACCACTCTGTAGCCTTTGTTTTACAGAGGGGATCAGCTTTGTCAAAAACTTTAACACATACAGTATATTTTAATTTTTTTAAGATTCTATGTATCCTAAAGTTTGCTGATAATAGACAATAAACGAAAAGGTTCCAGCAGTGAGTTGTTAATCAATGATTTTAAATAAATATTTTTCCATTTTCTGATTGGATTTTTGCATCAGTATGGTTTTCTTCTTTTATTTTTTTAATGAATTAACTTGTCACCTCCAATATCATTTGTGGAACCATTTTTTTTTATTAGATCATATCTATATTATATTTTTATTTTCACAAAAAAAAATCCACCATTCCATCAGGGAAAGCAGAGACATAATGTTGGATCTCTTATTTAATTCCTGTTAGGTGACATGTTTTATTTCTATGAGTGGTGCTGTACATTTTATTAATATCATCTTTGCAGTTGGCATGGATGAAAATGTGGAGATTATAATTAACTGCTAGATTTATAACCAAGCAGCTGAGAATCAGGGAGCCATGTGTTTAATCTCTGTCGGTGTATTTAACCTTGTGCTGGTGTCCCTTTAGGTTAATCTGACTGCGTTTCATTCAAAGCTGTGCCGTGTTGAGAGTGATAAACGGTAGAGATGTTACAACTAAGTGAGGCTGCAGATGTGACTTTTATGTAAAAGTGACTCAGGGGCTTATCCTGACACAAGTCGCAGACGCAAGTCTGGAAGAGAATAGAGCGGTTCTTAGCAGAGGCTTCTTTTTTTAAACTCTAACAGTGATTTTCTATTTTGGTCCTCTGAGAGCTTTTTGATTATGGAAGTGATTAGTGATCAGAATTCAAATGATAAAGCTAATTTGAAAATTCAAATGCATTAACAGAAATGCTTTTTAATTTTCAGAATATGAGTGTATTATTTGACTCAAAAATAAAATGATGATTAATTTATCTAATTTGAATTTTAGTTTTCAACTTAAAAAATGCACAATCTTTGACTAAATTAAAATGAGGAAGAAAATGACATTTGCTTTATAATTTTCAAGAATGTGCATTTTTTAAGGTGAAAACTAAAATTCAAATTAGATAAATTAATCATCATTTTATTTTTGATTAAAAAGCATTTCTGTTAATGCATTTGAATTTTCAAATTAGCTTTATCATTTGAATTCTGATCACTAATCGCTTCCATATTTGATTAGTTAGGATCGACTGATATTTAAAACTTTCTCATCTGAATACAAGATACAAGTTGGATCAAGTCAATATCACCAGATCTGATCTACATTATTCTTTTTGGCTCGCGCTCGAGAAGAGATTTATTGAAATCAGCTGCTGTGGTTTTTAGCTTTGGGGGAAATCCTGAAGAAGCTTTCTGGCCTCAGTTGCACATATTTGAGATGGCTCCAAACTGCAGCAAAGCTCCTAAAGAACCCTTTTTTATTTTTATTTAATGCAATGGGAGCAAGAACAACACTCACAAAATAAAGTACACACACATGTACATGTACTTGTTGTCACTGAGGCTGCACCTTCTTTTGGGTCAGAAAGCAGGCCAGGAGGTGTTAAGTAGTCAAAGAAAAGAGCTATTATTAAAATATTTGAATATAAGCTCTAGAAATATTTGAATAAATGAAAAGGTGCAGCCTGGCCAACACATGGTATCATGGTGTACTTTTGAATTTTGAAGAGTTGCAGAGGAAGAAAAAAAAAAGACAAAAAAAAAGTGCAAAGCAGAGCGGTGAAGTGATGAAGCTGAGAAGATCCTGAGACCTCGAGCAGGTCAGACTCTTTAAGATTGACTCAGTTAAATATAATCTTGTATTCATTGATCCTAGAATAATAATATTTAAATGTTATTGAAATATCATCCACTTGTTTTGAAAACGGTTTTATCTTTCCGATATAAATTACAATGGACAAAATGGCAAAGCATATATCTGCAAAAGCATCAAAATATTCAAATAATTTTAATTTCACAAAAACATCCTCATCTTATGTCAAGATAGACCTTGAGTTACAGACATTTTGCAGACAATCTGTTTTAATGTTTGTGAAACATTATTTTTGAAATATTATTTCTGAGTTAACTTTTGAGAGTCATCCTCTTTGTCTCCCATCCAGTTTTATTTACATCAGTTATCATGGTGCAATGATTTATAACCATGTCTTTGATATTACAGGAAGACAATATAAGACTCAGGAGCTTTCAGCTTCACCACCGTTAACAAGCATGAAGATAAACAATATTAACGAGCCATGAACAGAGCCCGGCGTGCAAAACTGGACACCAAGGTCCTCGTCATAGGTCCTCGTCTATTCTTTGTTTCTTTCAACTCAAACGTGGAAATAAAATTTAAAAAACAGTATACATCTCTTCAATCAGCTAACATAAAATATCAGAAAAATACCCATACTCTGCGTCCCTATTAGTAACATGCTGGAAACAAACTGGGTCCAGAATAACTTTAACCTCCTCTTACAACACCTGACAACGACTCCCCTGAGTTAGATTCAGTAGATGATGAACTCTGTACGTGTAACATTGTTAAAACGAAACACTACGACTGATGTTAGTCTGCAGCTAAGGAGAGAGAAATAATCAATCCCTTTTTTAAGATCACGTTATGACTGAGATCACAGCAGTGAATGACATCATCACCCACATAACACAGAGTTACAGCATCGACTTTGTGTAATTTAATCTGCGGGACATATTCAAAACAGAGGGACTTCAATGGACTGTGATCATTTATGCTTAGTGGTTTGAATTATTCGCTGGGATAATGACTAATGCTGAATCACAGTCGCCCTCGCTGAAAAACGTAGTGCCTGTGAATTATGGATGCATTTTATCACCAGTGAACAATAAGGAGGAACAGTATGTGGAGTGAAGACACACAAAGCTACGACACACAGCTCCATGATTGTGTTCAGACAAATAAAAGAGACTGAAATAATTATACATCCAGTGTAGAGGGAGGACAACCTGTCAATCAAAGAGTCAATCATGGGAGAAGGTTATATAATCGAGGCTGTAATCATTTCTTTCAGACGAAACAGAACTCATACCACATATTTAAACAAACGATATTAAAAAAGAATGATGACGACCCCGAAGCTGAAAAGATTACGGGGATCGTTGTCTCCGTCATCCACATGAAACAACCTGAAAGAGTTCAGCTACAGACTCAATCCTACCGAACAAAAACATGTAAGAATTAAACAACAAAGAGCAAGACAGAAATCACAAGTATCCTGAAACAACCTGAAAGAGAGAACCTTAACGAGAGCTTCTGATCATAGGAAGTTATTAAAGGCCATTGCAGCTCCAGTAGAACAGAAAAGGACGGTTAAGAAAAGAGAGAAAAACTCTTTTTAACAATTTAAAGTATGAAAAAGTGTAATATGATATACAAGCTAGCATATCATTTGACTCTGTATGTTTACTGTTTGGTTTGAGGGCTTTCTGAGTCATATTTTCCACCAAGTTACACAATCTATTCTCTTTGTTGTGGACAAACAGATCAAGAGTTCAAGAGAGGACACAGTGTTTTGTTTTTCACAAGTGAAGTACATGAAAAATCAGTTTAAGTCCCTCAGTGGAGCCTTTTAGTTACACACAGCTGAATCCTGCAAGAGAAAAAGCCCCAGCAGACTGAGACAAGTGACAAACACGTCTCAACAACTCAAAACGCTCCCAAAGTTCTGAAAGTAAAGGAGGAGGAATAATTCAACAGCAGGGAGAAGAGTTTAAAGATGTAATTGTTACCTGTGGCTCCACTGGCGGTGCATGACGGGCGGGCGCCTCAGATGCCGGGTTTCCGTTGGGGTAAGAAGACTCGGAGCGCGGTGGAACTGGAGGCTGCTGTGGTTTGGTCTGAGCGGCCTGAGGAGAACCCTGGATGTTCTTCCGGTATCGCTCATCAGCCTTGAGAGGAGAGACGAGTGAAGGACAAACATTAGCATTGGATTGAGACTACTGGTGAATGTGAGTGAGGAGACAAACAGGAGGAAGGGGACAGACACCGTTAGGCACTACGGTTTGTTAGTTTCTCCCCGCAGAGCAAAGACGCTTCGGACGAGCTGTGAGAGAAAGTCGTCTGCTGATACAGGCTCACCAACAGGAACGACAAAGCCCTTCCTGAAGGGCAGCAGTGTTATTGTTGTCATTAGATTCCCACATCGCTGCTAGTAGGAGGACGGCATCAGGAACAGCGAAGAGAGTCATGCATTTTTCATGTAGAGGGAAAAACAACGACACTGAAACAGAGAGGTTAGGACGCACACAGAGGGTCCAGGACTCTGATTTAAAAACAGAGAGTTTGTCTGTGTGTGAAAGAGTCTGTTTAGTTTTTAAAGTCAAAGTTAATTATAGACACGACCGGAAAAAGACATAATCCAATTTGAATTTGAAGATGACTACTCTGAATGTTCCCAGCATGTATTTAGATCTTCTATGAAAGGGATTTTTCAAGTCATTGTAAACCATTTTAAGGGGCACAGGTGGCCTAGTGGTTAGTTTGTACGCCCTATGTAAAGTAGGCGGCCAACGTTCACATCCAGCCTGTGGCTCCTTTTCCCTGCAGGTCAGTCCCCACTCTTTCTCGCTCACTGACTCTATCCACTCTCCTGTCTCTAAAATAAAGTCATAGAAACCAAAAAAAATACATCTTAAAACAAAAACATTTAAACAGCAACACTTGGTTCCTGTCACTAAAAAGGTTTCGCATCAGTTTCAAGGTGATGACACATGAATACTCAAAGCTGCGGATTGTTTTTAGCTGTTTTGCTGCTTTCATAGATCTCAGAAGAGACTCTGGAGATTAAAATGACAAGAAAAGATATTGTAATAGTTAAACTTGTGGAATGTACCTTTAAGATTTACTGTGTTGCTAAGTTACTAGGGGAGCCACGTTACCAGACGGTGCCTTGTTTTCTATCCTTGAAGTCAGCATGAGCAGCGCCTCTGCTATGGACGGATGCCTTTAACTGACCTCCTACTTTCCTTTTGTGTCTCAACTCAACAGAGACGTGAGGGTTTGTGTGGACGCTATTTTTTTGTTCATGTCTGATAAAACAGTATCCTGACAACCAGGCTTTGTAAGGTTGATGTGAAGTTTGTAATAAACAACGAGTATTGCGGAAACCCCAGACACATATTTAAAAAAGAAAAAAGAAAATAAACACTCGTTTTTTTGTGTCTGTGGCCCTCCTTCATGGGTATCAGAGGATTACTTAAGCAGTTCTTTCTTTGAACCCAAGTCCAAACCAATTCCTGCACAGAAAACTACAAACAACACTTGGTCATCAGGTACTTTGAGAGAAGGCATTTTTCTCCCTTCCTCCCTCACCAGGTGTTAAATGGTAACAGCAGGTCGCCACGTATAGAGGGACAAGCATTCACACTGAGCACTAATGAGGTGGCTAATTATTACAGTGCCTTCATTAATATGGCTGTGAAGACAACGATGAGGTAAATTAAAAGAGCTGAAGAATCCTCATTCAAGGGAGTTAGCTCAGGACTGCAAATGGAAGTGCTCAACCACTGACTTGTCACTGAAGTGAGTGATGGTGACAGCGGCCTGTGAGAATGTGTCATCAGGTCACACCAGTGCTATTTGAGCTGAAGTGGACGTACACATAAGAGACCTTATTTGTCGCTAATGCTGTTTAAGTAGATAGAAAACGTTCCTGTTCACACATTTGACTTCATCACAACTTGAAGACTGTGACAGGGACTGGATGGCTTTCAGCTTTTGGTCACCAGAGTGTATTTGCAACATGGACCCGTTTAATTATTAGAATCAAAAGATTAGAAAGAAGTATTAATTGATTATAGTCATTAGCATTATCTACAGAGCAACCCACACCAGCAGCTAGCCATCACCATGAACATATTACACACCCCCAAAGCAGTGTGAGTGAGTACACACAAGCAAGAGAAGCATTCTACAGCGGTCAGTGTGACCGCAAAGAGCTGTAGGGGTTCACCTCTCTGATTGGCTCAGAGTTGGGGGCGGGACCTTGGAGGTCTGCAGCAGGAAGCTTGGGCTCTGTAGTTTTCTCCAGACTGCGACTCTGACCAGATCTCGTCTTGTCAGAGTCAGCGCTCTGCAGTGGTTTTGTTGGATCAGGGTCGGGGTTCTGCAGAGGTTTTATCCTGTCCTGCTCCAGGCTCTGAGAGGGTTTGGTGCTCTGTTGCTGAGCAGGTTTGTTACTGTCCAGGTTCTGGTTCTGCTGCAGAGACAACAGGTAGGCCTGCTCCTGCTGCAGCTGCTGCTGAAGCTTCTGGGCTTGACGCTGCTCCTCGAGCTCCCGCCATTTATACTCCTGAGTGCAGGAAGGGTCACGTTTAACAAAAAAAAAAAAAACCTCTGAGGGAGACGCCGGGCAAGTCGTACCGATTTAACAAATAATAATGTAATAAATTACAGCTCCTTTCAGATGACAACTCAGCAACTTTAATAATGTTTATTAATCCGGCCAAAGAAAACCTTTAAACCTTCTCTCAGTGTGAAAGCCAACCATGATGTAAAGGAAACAGGTTTCTAAACGGTGACTGTAGAGAAACCTGTGGACTGCAGCCAGCGGTGGAGTGATAGTGTGAAGCCTGGAAGTGGGAATACGACTGCTCATATCCTTTAATTATCTGAGTATCCTCTGTGAATCCCAGAGGACTTGAACTCTTTTAAAAATACAAAAAAAACAAGTCATACAAACCTGTAAAGATAGCGCAGCCTGCCTGACCTGCATAACATCTGGAATACAAACAGGGGAAACCCTCTCTTCCCACTGGATGACTAGTTTCCTGGTGACGACATCGCCCTTACTAAGGGACTGTAAACATCCCAACTTCCCCAGTAAGAACACGAGAATAACTATTATGATTCAACCTCAACTGTTAATGTGTCCACTGGGCTCCACAAGAGTCATACGTCAGCGCCAAAAACTGGATTCAGTATTAGATCGGAAGAAAAACGGATTGAGGAAAGTTTGCGTAACAGAGGAATAATGAGATCCTGCATTATGAAATGTAACGACCCGGGAGCTGTGGAAACAGTAAAGAAACCACTTGGGACACACAAACTGAAGGAAATAACATTTGAATGAACATCATAGATTTAAATACATGGAGAAGAATCTATTTTAAGAAGCAGAAGGAACAAGAGACGGAGGGAAATACGGGCCAAAACTCAGAATCAAATTGCCTAGATGGTTTAAAGGAAACAGAGAAATGTAAGGAAATTCACTTCATGTAAACATTGGCCTCATTTAGGATATTTTAGGTTCTAAAGGATTTACAGGTACAAAAGGTTTTCAGATGCTCCGGTGAATCACTTCAGCTGGCAGCTAAAAGACGGGCTGTAATTACTGCAACGTCATACTTAAGGGCAAAAACACGGGACATTAATCAGCGGCTTACGACTCTTCTTTTTGGTGTTATGTACCGGTAAGGGTCAGCCATCAACCAATCGCTGACCTGTATTTGTGCACTGCATCCAATGAAAGGGCTTGTTTGTGTCACTCACTTACAAGCCACTCCTCGCAGAATTTGGGAGTTTGTCTTTGACTGTCTAATTTGTCTGAAGTAATTTACTGAAACCTTTAATGCACCTTTTAGTCATTTAGATCTAAAATATGAAACAATCAGGGTCAGGTTTAAACCAGGAGGATTCCTTTTTCAATGGGAGTCTGAGGCCCCGGGTTAAGACGGTGCAGACCAACACTCACCAGCAGCATGGCCTGTTCATGGAGCAGCTGCTGTTGGAGGATCTCCAGGTGCCTCTGCTCCTCCTCCAACTGACGACGGATGTACTCCTGTTAGTCAAACACAGACCCTGTTAGTTCCCTTTTGGAAGAAAAAAAATCCACCACATAAAGCCTCTTAATTATGACGAGGGTCCAAGAAATGTGAATTTTTTTCAAATTCAAAATTTGAAAAAAGAAATCAGTTAAATAAAGTGATTCATAAACACGCTCGTGTAATTAAGCCAATGTCATGTAAAACCTGCAATGTCATCATGCATGTACCATCAAAACCTTACTCTCAAAACTTCATGGCAACTGTTGAAGAAGACATAAGTAGAAGATTCCCAAATCAAATATGTTTTTTTATCCAATATTTCCATGGTTACCAGCAAAGTGACAAAAAAAACAAAAAAAACAAACATTTTCAGCTACTTGGTCCATGATGGATCTCATAAAGTGTTTTAGTATTTTAAGTAATTTTGTGTGAAAAAAGAAGACTGTTGGTCGTGCAAAATTACTTAAAATACTAAAACACTTCATGAGATCCATCATTTTGTTTTTTTTACATTTTATTCTCGCAACTTCGGCCATTGTCCTCTAAAATCGTTACCAATCCCACTGACAGCCTGACATCTCCCCCCTGTTTTGATCTCTGTGTGATTCTGTCTCGTCGTACCTGTTCACGATCGGCCCTCCTCTTCTCCTCTTCGGCCCGCCTGCGCTCCTCCTCCTCTTTGCGGCGTCGCTCCATGTCCTCGACACGCCTCTTCTCCTCTTGCTCACGCCGGCGCTGCTCGCGCTCCTGCTGCCTCCTCATCTCACGCTCACGCCGTTGTTGCTGCGGGGAGGGGTGGGGGTGTGGGGGGGGGGATAAACCTGTTCATGTCCCAGCTGACAGAGTGTCCTAGATCTGAGTTTCTGTCTCATCATGTTTGACACAGACCTCTTGCTTTTTTTGTGCAACTTAAAGCAGCGGAGTTTTGAGCTTTGTGTTTTTGACAGCATGGGTAAGCGGTACAACAACACGTCCTGAGCGGTGTGACCTGAACAGACGTTTGATTTGTTGATGCTGTGAGCTACATGTTAGATCATTAACCTAATATTCGTCTTGCAGCAGAGCAGAGTTAGCACAAACAAGACGGAGCACGCAAAGAGAGTCTCACAGCCAAATCTGAGGCGACCCACTTTAGTGTCTGTGATACTCTCTCTGTGGACTAACCAATGAGCCGAGTACTAAGTGCATTCATACAAGTTTATATGTTATTAAATGTGTCCAAGAAGATCAATTATCAGCATAGAGAAGAAGCTCGTCTGAAGGAGCAAAACACATAACAGTGACACTCTAAAATAAAATATTAAGCATGACAAGATCATTTTTAAGGAGGCTACATTTTGTTATTATAGAATTGACGGCTCATTAGTAAAGATTAGACGATCGGTCTAACAACCACAGAGCTAACCATCAGGAGTTTCTGGAAAGTGACACTGAAAACGACTGGTTTCAGATTCTCAAAGTTAAATAATTTCAGCTTTTATTATCAGTTTAACGTCTGTTTATATGCACTTTAAGTCTAATAAGTCTGGATTTTGAGCTGTTGTTTGTAAAACAAGTCAACGAGAGGATGACGACACTTTTGGAAGATTGAAGTTTTAAGTAAGTTGCTGTTTTTCCAATGTCTGCCTTTATTTGTTGCTTTGGGTAAACCACACCCCTTTATTGAAGCCACTCCCCCTCAGGTATGTGCATGCTGTTCACACTTGCACACTTGCAAATAGTTCTTTTGCATGTTCTTCTTCACAGTAAAAGATATGAGACTTGTTTCCATTGATCTACAAACTGATGCACAGTTTGCAGCAGTTTGTATAAATTCAGTCTGAGCACTGAATTCTATTTTCATAGCATGCATTCAAACTCAAGCCATCTGTCCAAGGACCTGAGATCTTTGCTGCAAATCCACCAGCTGTCAAGGAGTTTCAATGCATTGCTCGTGACTTCTTTTGCAGAAGTCTTTCTAAAACGTTTTATTTATTACACTAAATTATATTTGTTCTTTTCTCAAACTTAGACGGAGTACACCAGTCTCTAACAACATGTGTTTACCTTCTCCTGGAGGGAATATAAATCAAAACAGTGGATGAGCTGAAGCGACATGAGCAAGATGAAATGTCGACGTTTCAAGCCCTGCTTTCAGATTTAAATCATTGAATCATGGTAATATCTTAAGTCTGACAGGCACTTGGCTCTTTAAGCAGACAGTCGAAGATATTAAAACCGATTTCTGTCCGTCACAGTGTGGCTAAAAGGGGCAGCGTATTTGGCTGAAGTAATCGTGACGCATCGTGTTTGCACCAAACTCAGAGATCTGCCTTCAGGTGTCCACAGCAGGAGGCGATCAATCAGAACAGGAGAGCACACGAGCAGCTGGATTTATTTCACATGGCTTCAGTTCAGCTGCGGTTTCTGCTGTGTCATTCATCTACAAGCCGCGTCATGAATCACAAACACAGCCCCGAGCTGCAGACACTGTGGGAAAACAAGAGCTGAAATACAACTTTTATTTTCCCGTCTCTTTTTACAGAAGCGCTGCACTCTCAGGTGGAGTGAACCAACATGCTCAAACTCTCTGCTCCCGTCTTTTTTTTTTTTATCTTCAAATGTACATTTCCCTTCGTGTGACATCACCTCTTATAGTCTTTAGGTCTCTGTCTCTTACTTCAATCCTCTTCTGTCAAACTTCATTCAAATCTTTTTTCCTTGCAAATGTTTACCGCTGCTCCCCTTCCCTCACAGAATATATTTCTTTATTTCTTTAAGAGAGCTGAGGAGGAGAAGTGCAGCCAGGCTCAGGCAGACACAAACAGAAGAAGAACCTGAGCTCAAAGAGACAAAGGGAATTACAAAAACAGGTTTTTAAACGTGTCCTCTGGGGGAAACAATTTATTCTGCTGCCTAAATTTGATTTCAGAGTCTGTTATTTTCAAATGATCCAGAAAATTACTTTCCAATAACCACAAAGTCAAAAAATAACATGTACTTGACAAAGTGGGTAAATACTACCGCTGCTCGATTGTAGCAAATAGTCACAATGATTCTGATTGATATCGAGATCACGATTACTTAACACTCTTTAGCTCACTACGAGAGCAGAGACTGACTGCGGTGTTTTCGATGTGGGAGAAGGAATCAATTTGAAGGAATGGAGGCCTTTTGTCTTTGATTTTCGGGGTCATGGTTTGTTTGGTTTTTTTATTTTAAAATGGGTGCATCATGGGGCGCTGGTGGCGCAGTGGTTAGTGCGTGCGTCCCATATATGGAGGCTATAGTCCTCAAAACGCGGGCGGCCCAGGTTCAAATCCAACCTGTGGCTACTTTCCCGCATGTCAATCCCCACTCTCTCTCTCTCTCTCCCTGATTTCCGACTCTATCCACTGTCCTATCTCTCCATTAAAGGCACAAAAAGCCCAAAAATAAATCTTAAAAAAAAAAGCATTTCCTGCTTGAGTTGTTTGTTTAGTCTTTCTTAAAGTAATGAAAGTCCATAAAGATTGAAGTATTTAATATCTTTTAATTTGTTATATTAATGATGAATATTTGACTGAAGATAAGAGAACTGAAAGGATAAAGGAACACTTCTTGAGAGCTCACCTCCTCCAGCCGCCTCCTCTGCTCCTTCTGCTGCTCGATACGTTTCTGCCTCTCAGCCAGCAGTTGGCGCTTGTACTCCTCCTGCTCGCGGAGCTGCTGCTCCTGGAGGAGCTGCTGGCGACGCAGCGCCTCCGAGCGCTCCTTGTTCTCCTGCTGCAGGCGGATGAAGTCACGGCGTAAAGTCGACTCGCCGGGCACGTTGACTATGGAGCTGCACGAAAGACACAACGAGAGGGTTTGATGAAGGCGAGCAGAATCAATCAAAGAAGAGATACATAAAGCTTTTAACTTCTTAGACGTCATTGCTAACATTCTTGTGCATTCAAGTTATCTATCAGAAATATCATTTTGTTCTTTATTTACCTTTACCAATAAGTCATGTAAAAGAAATAGTAAGTATAGTAAGTAAAGAGCAGACGTCACAAAGAGCTTCACAATAAAACAAAAACAGAGTACAAACAGTCACATGAAATCAAATACAGACAGATCAAACAAAGGCAAGTCTGAACAGACGAGTCTTTAGCTGCTTTTTAAAAGTTTCCACGGAGGTCAAGGCTCTCAGTTCTGGGGGAAGACAGTACCAAAGTTTAGGTGCCACAAATTGTGGGGCGATATATCACCTGTTAACATGTTCTTACCTTGGCTCTCCTTCTTGCTCTGAGGCCTCTTCTTCCTCCTCTTCGCTGCCACTGTACTCATACTCAGTCTCATCTGACAACAGTAAGGATGAAGGATATATCAACAAACAAACGTTATTGAATAGTTAATAAACCCAAGTCAAACAGGTAGACTAGAAAATGGGTCAGGGAATGGAAATACATGTTTTTTCCCTCTAAGGTGACATCAAACAGGATTTTAGCTGCTTCTCTTCCTCTGAGAACAAAATGAAATAAATGTCCCCCTGATGTTTTCTCCAAGGTTCTTCATGAGTTCAGTGTTGTCCCATACTGACAAATGTTGGATTATGACGACGGTGAAACTGCCCATGAGCTTGAGTTTTACCATCAGAGATGAACACCAACATGGACTCACCCTTCTCTCCCCTCTTCTTCTTGGTCCGGTCGATGTGGTCTTTGAGCTGGATGCGGACCTGCCTCTCGTTGGGCTGGTCCCGGATGAAGGGGTGTTTGAGCAGCTGCTCGGTAGGAGGACGCTGGGTGTAGTTCTTCACCAGGCAGCCCTCGATGAAGCTGAAGAACTTCTTCGACCTATCAGATTCATGTTCAAGAAGTGTGGTTATTAAGAGATACGCGTTAAGACTTCAGAGAATGAGTCAAACATTTCAATCTTGATTTCTCACCATTTTTTGGACTTGAGTCGAGGAGGAGGGTTTCTAGGAATAAGGAAGAGGGCTCTCATTGGATGCATGTCACACAGAGCTAGAGGAGACAAAACAGAGAACACAGGTAAGAGAGAGGAGAGAGAGCAAACATCATGATATATATATATCATTAAGGCCAACCTTTGCTTTATTCACAAACTGTCACTAGAGGTTAGAGAGAAAGTGAAAATCACAGCTCAGTTGACTGAAGCTTAAACAACAAACAATTATTTCAGGGTTTTATTAACCTGATGACATTCAATTTTCATTTTGCAAAAAAGAGCCATAAGAATCATCAGTAGAAGTCGGTATAGAGATCCATCAAACCCGCTATTCATTCAGTTAATGTTGTTGAAATTTCATGAATTAGTTGATTACAGTATTCTGCAAATTATGTTTAAAGCTAATCAGAAAACATTGCCAAAAAACAGATTTGAAAAAAGGGAAAGCCGTTATAATTTAAAAGGAACAGAGATCTTTAATAAACTGAGATTCAGAACCAAATTGAGTAAAACGTTGTTTTACTGTGAAAGGAATCTCAACAGAGAAACTAAAGAATCAAAATCAAACATGATATTTAAAAGAAAAATTAAAGCTAGCTTGTTGAATAAATATGTGGAAATATGTCAGTGAGACACTGTTTTTTTTTTTCGTGATACTGTAATAATAATTTATTGTAATATACTTTGTGTATAATGAATTGGTAAGGTGGACTCACAGGGGGGCTGCCAGTGGCTGTGTTTGCCTGCAGCCAATTTAATTTAATTTAAATTGTTTTTGAACGAAGTGTTTTGTTTTGTTTTAATTAATGTTTTGTAAAAGAGGGGCAGATGTTATAAGATTAGTCTTCTTTCTGCTCCTTTTCATTCAAAATTTGAGATTTTATGTTTGTTTTTTGTTTTTTATGAAATAAAATTGACAAATAAAAAAAATAAAAATAATTGGTATTAGCCATGAGTATCTTTGAGTTAACATTCTGGGGCAGCAGTAGGCTAGCTCAGTCTGTTGGGACCTGGGTTTGAAACCGGAGGGTTGCTGGTTCAAGTCCCGGTGAGGTGTAAAATATGTTGGACTGGTAGAGGTGCCAGGTCACTTCCCGAGTACTGCTGAGGTGCCCTTGAGCAAGGCACCGAACCCCAGAACAGTTTAGGGGTTGCCCCTGTGTAGCAGCCATACTATGTCATCTCTCCACTTATTCATGTGTGTATTTCAGGCCTGTGTGTGTGAGAAGCATGTCTCTGGAATAACAGAGTGCAAAACCAGACTTTCCCTCAGGGATTAAAAAAAGTATGCAAGATTAAAAAATGCAGAATTTAAAAAAGGACATAACCTGAAGTTTTTGCATCCTGAAGATAAGAAGGGCTGAGACGCAGTGAGTAAAGATGGAGAATATATTACACCATGGCTGTCTGATCTCTTGCAGAACATGCGTTACAAGCTGCATTAACTGCATTTGATTGGATCAGGCAGTAAAATAATTTGCCAGATATGTATCATGCACCTTTGCCCCAAATGATATGTTGAGTAACTTTTTCAAATTGCTGCTAGAGTCAATGGGTTCATTATCTGTTTGCAGAAGTTGTAGATGCTGCTCTTGTCCCACTTTGTGCTGAAATGGCATCAATTCCTCAAAACGAACATTTAAAGGATTTCCTGTTTTCAAAACGCCAACCAAACCAACGTGATGTTTAAGTGATGTGTACTTACGAGGCGCTCCCTCTGCCATCTCTATGGCCGTGATTCCACATGACCACAAGTCACTCTGCAGGACAGAGGAGCAGAAAGGGTCAATGAGTTTGAGTCCTGTTTCTTTTATTCATGCATGTTTATTCCTACTGTGGAGCAGGCTGCTCATATCTACGATCAAAGTGTTTTTTTTTTTACTTTTTAAACTCATGCAACTGCTTTTAAATGAAGCACCATTTATATCTCTCATTCCAGACGGTGATTTCTGACACTACGAGCAAATTATTCAAGAATGTTGGATTCCGGAGATAATGTCCTGATTATTCTGGATATTTATCAAACAAACATCTGCAGGTTGATACGTCTATCACAAAAGCTTTTGGATGTATGTTAAACTGTTTATCAAGTGTTTTTTCCCCCGCCTTTGTTCTGATTTCTTACCCTGTAGTCATAGGTAGCGTCTGGGTTTTCATCACAGGCGATGACCTCTGGAGCCATCCAATATGGCGTCCCGATGAAAGTGTTCCTTCGTCCCACCGTCCGGTCCAGCTGAGCGCTCACACCAAAGTCCACTGGGGGAAAAAAAAGTTGAATTTAATTATCATCGGAACAAAAACATTTCATTTGCATATTTTTTATAAAAGTAAAAGAGAGGCTAAAGACCGACCCTGAATGTCATGATTTTTTTTGGGGACTGATGGAGGTTAAAATATGAAATAAAAAAAACTGAATGTGAAATTTAAAAGAGTGCTGATCCTGTGTTTGAACAGACCAACATCATCAGAGGAGTCATTCAAGTTTCCGCCCCTGAGCCACATTAAAGATTCGGCCTCTTGGCCCGGCACCATGTTAATTAAAATTTGACTCAGCCTGACATCACATTGAAACCGGCACACACGAGTCCTCAGTCTGTGTCGAGTGAAAAAAAAACCTCGGACTCACCTCCTCTGAACTCAGAACTGGACAAAGTGGAGGTGTGTGGTTTATACTGGCCTTCACAGGACAGCTATCGTGCCGTCGTAATAAATACATTTGATTATAAATAGTTAGGCTTAATATTCTCGTCATAAAATAAGATTGATGAGGGGAAAGTCCTGCCCAGCATTCAAACAAAGGCCTAAAATGAAGCAAAGAAAATACAACAGGAGGCTGAAACTCCCAAAACTGTAAAAAAGACATTAAACTACTTTTTTTATTCGAGCAGTTTTCCGCTTCATGCTTGTGCATCGCTCACTTAAAGTCACCCTGGTTAGGATGCAAAGCTCTCTCAAGCTGTCTCGTCAAGTTTGTTTATTAATGAATGAAGTAAGAACAATCTACGAGCTCTTTTGTGTTTAATAATAGCCATGTTGTTACATCTCTCAGTACATGATGATCAGAGAGTCGCACGGTTATTTAGCGGATTTTATTCAAGGATTTGCAGAACTGAGTGAGACAACTGTGCAACAATGGGATACATGACAAAACAACCCAAAGCCAAAGCTCCTGTTGGCCCAAGCTCAGTGCTGACTCAACTGCAGTATTTTTTTTTTTTTTGAGTGCAGGCCCATTTAGAGCCACAATAAAAACCAGACACATACCCAGTTTGACTTCAGCGTTTTCAGTCAGCAGCACGTTTTGTCCCTTGATGTCACGATGGATGACGTGATGAGCGTGCAGGTGAGCTAATCCCTGCAGAGAGGGGAGACAACGACAACGAAATGTTACTCACTCTTTGTTGTGTTAAATGTTTGTGCTTAATCAGGCAACAATAAAAGCATGTGACGCTTTCAGCCTTTCAACAAAAACACACTTGAAGTTTCCCTTCATTGATTGTGGAAAAAATAAATCGTCATGGTTACGGACCCTGAGGATCTCTCTGGAGATGTAGGCGATCCAGTCCTCCTTCAGGGTGTTTCCTTTCGTGTTTTTGACCAGATCTGTGATGGAGCCGGCACCGCAGAACTCCATCACCAGCTGGAGGAGAGAGAGAGAGAGAGAGAGGGAGAGAAAGAGAGAGACGGAGAGGTAGGGAGAGAGAGGGAGGGAGGGAGGGCAGACAGTAAGAAAACACAGTTACAGAGACAATCTGCAAAAGGTGCTACATGCAGCATTTGTACATCAGCAGACCAGTAGCACATGTATTCTGAACGGACACAGTTGGTTTCTATTAGATTTAGCTTCTGTTGTTTCATCTTCTCTTCTTCATTTTTTCTACTTTTGTTTTTATCTGTGTGGAAATATGAGAGCATCTGTTGTCAGAATAAAAGCTGATGGAAAACATTGTTTAACCTTTGCAGGGACTGGGACAGGAGACTGGAAGCAGAAGGGTTGATGGGAAATGTGGTCTTAATGTTGTGAGCACGAGGAAATCCACTGACTCCAAAACAGACTTATATAATATAAAGCAGTTACAGTATGCTTGGATCCATTCAGCGAGAGCGGTTCAAGAGAATCCGACGTGGGAACTCATCAAATGCAAATACTTTATTACTGTACAAAAGAAGAGTGTAAATAAATCTTTCTGAAAACTTTCTACCCAGATTTAAACTGAAATATCTGCATCTTCTACTAATTATGTTTTTAAATCAAGCTTTTTAAACTAATGTGTATTATTTTATCTTTGATGCAATCATTGTTAGGTATATTTTTTGTATCTGATTTTCACCTAGGAGCAATATACCTTTAAATGACTTTCAGTGTATGACTATCTTCACATGTAGGTTAGTCTGAACAAAAGTCACAGGTAGAAATGTCCCTCAGAGATCTGCTTTACACTTTAAAGAGGACATCTTATCCCCCTTTTCAAACAGTCCCCTGTGGTCTAAATGAAACATCTGTGCTTTGGTCAAAATATAACATGAATCAAGCACCAGAGGAGGTTTGTGACCCTGTAGAAACCAGCTCTCTCAGAACGCTCCGTTTTGGTGTGTGTGTCTCTTTAAGTTTTCCTGGTAGATATCACTCCTTCGCTAGAATAAAAATGGTGGACCTGCGCAAAAGTTTTGTTCTAGTCTGGGGGTGGAGTCCATGGGTGGAGATATCAGGGGAGGGGATTTTTTTTAACCAGAATCCCACTGTGACATCACAAGGAGAGCACATTTGAAACAGAGTATTTTTCTCTGTGTTGTAAGACTTATGCAGACCACAAACAAAGGACTGGATGGTTTATTTCACATTGTGTGGGTCAGTAGACTCTCAGGATACCCCGATGTTCAAAAACACTGTAGAAGTTGATTTTTATACCCTTTAATACTGTGAGTACATTCAGAATCTTTTTATTTCAGCATAAGTTTCATCAGAACTTTTTATTTTTACCAGAAACTTTTTCTAACACACATCTGTATTTCTCCTTGAGTAAAGGACGTGTGTACTTTTGCTACCTCTGCAGGGAATACAAAAATATGAAACATGCAATATAACACTCTTCATCTGCTGAAGTAGTGCTGATAGAAACAGAACAATCTGCTGTTTGCGTACAGTTTGTTTCTAGAAGAACAAACTGAACGGAGTCAAACCCTCCCTTATTTTCTGCCTCTGCATTGTGCAGGAATATTTTGAATTAGTTGTGTTGGATTGCAGAAAATGACACGTATACACACTCTCTCTCACACACAATAACACAAACAGCAGACAGCGTGTAGCCACATTAGCCGGGTTGTAAACGGGTCGTGGATGCAGCTGTAAAAACAAACACGGAGCCGTGTTGTGGGGTGAGAGTGAGACCTCTCCTCTTCAGGAACAGCAGAGCTGCGGGGTCATAAAATGAGGTGATCCTGACTCCAACAAGCCCGGCAGCTATAAATCTGTTCTCCCCCTGACGCCTGTTTGTTTCTCATTTTGCTTTGTTTATTATTCATTTCCTCTGCACTGTATCTGTCTCTACTTTGATTTGTTGTGTTGTTTATTACTCTCCTCTCTCCTGTGGTATCCCCCCCCCCCCTCTCTCTCTCTCTGTATGTGTATGAGAGCCAGAATAGGCTATAATGTTGGTGATAATATGTTTGATGTATTCAGGGTTTGCAGGTGAACAGAAAGGCAGTGTGTGTATCATAATAACTCAACATACAGACACATCACAGCCACAGAGACAGGACCCACTGCTAAAGAGATGTTTGAATTCTGATCTCTGATTTCTCTCTTATCTGCTGTCACTGCGGACTACGCTTAATTTAAATATGAGGGGGAAACCTAAAATCAGGCTATTGTAGCACTCTTTGCTCCTTTTTGACACTAAACTTGGTTAAACGAGAAAATCTCAGGAAAGATTTCAGACCATCTTCTCTCAGTAACACAAGATTTTCCTCTCTGATGTTGAATCACTCTCATTCTGTTCCACTGTGCTCCGTGTAGTGTCACTGCTTTTATGAGATCTTCTGCTGTTTTATATGAAATGATAAGCTACCTCGAGGAGACAGCGTGCTGCACATGATGTTTTTGTTGTTATTGTTTTTGGGGGGAAGGAGGCTTTACAGTCGGAAATTAAGAGAGAGAGAGTTGGGACTGACATGTTGGAAAGGAGCCACAAGTCAGATTTGAACCTGGATGGCCCGCTTCTGGGACCGCAGCCTCTGTACGTAGGTCCAAGCGCCCTATCCACTTGGCCACCAGCTCCCCATGTGTGAGGTTTTTTAATTTGGCATGCAGTTCGGTTTAGGACCAGGCCAAGCAGCACGGGAATCTAAAATCTAAAATGTAGGCTTCAGTGTGAACATAGCTTTAGTTTTGTTCATACATGGTGTCCAGAATATGGTAAGAGTTGAAGAGTGTTTGCTGCTCTTTGCCTTCAGCGTGACGGCAGATCATAATAACTGGAGGAAAGAGACTCACCCATAGCTGGTCGTCATGTCCAGGTGGACTCTTCTTGATGAAGGCTCCGTAGTAGGTGGCGATGTTTCTGTGGTGAGAGTACTTCTTCAGCATGTTGATTTCCAGCTTAATTTCTTCCTCCTCATCCTACAAACAAAAGACGGAGACAGGCAGACCCATCAGTGAGGATGTAACACATTTCTGTTACCTGTGAGACGTCCAGGAAGCAATTATATGAACTACTGGAGTAGATCAGAACAAACAATCCTGTTTTCCTCTGCCCAGGTTGTCAAAGCTGTGGAGGGGTTTGTTTGGGAGGAAGGAAAATTAGCAACACAACGGTCCAACAGGAAAATAACTGTTATCTGAGACGATGACAGTGAAGGAGGCAGAGGATGAAGTACTTTCACTTTTTGTCCCCGTGTTCCTTCATTTCTTCCGCTTGGTTTAGTAATCACATTTCTGCAAGTGAAGTTTTAAAGTCGACACGCAGTTTCCCATTTTAATTCTTTATATTTTATACACTTCATATTCTTCAGGAGCTTTTGAATGAAAAACACAAACTAGGATTTTCACAGTTAGGGCCCGACTGATATGGGATTATTGACGCCGATACTGGTTCTGATACAAGGGTGGCGGAAAAATCTGGTAACGATATATTGACCGATATCTTTCTGAGATCTATCATCAATCTTAAGAGACAGATCGTTACACACTGTTATTGTGTTGATCCATCAAATGCTGTTGTGAAAAAACGGTCTTTGAACATAAACCTTTGTTGGACAGTGTAAGAGTGAACTTAAAAATACTCATTTAGACATTTAGAAATGAACTATTATAAAAATCAACTATTTAGAAATAAACCTAAACTGGTTATATCGGCACATATCGGAGATAAAACTAGCCGATACCGATAGCCACATGAAATGCTAATATCGGCCGATATCATTAGCAGGCCAATAAATCGGTCGGGCTCTATTCACAAAACCAGAATTTCAAACTTCCATATGATAAGAGTGAAAATTAAACAATATGCATACTGGTTTTGTTACCGTGGCAACAATAATAGATGTCCTAGACACTGAATATTTGTTAATATCTTGTTTTTTATTATCAAAAATTGCAGACAAACTGCTGCACTCTGACTAAAATGCACAAAACATTGACGTGTTGCCAATGTTTTTGTGCAATTTTAAACAGTGAGCAGGAGTTTGTCTGCAACTTTTAATGGATTCATTCCCCTCCCACATTAACCTGTATTATGAAATAGATGTTGTTTTGGTGCTTTTCTATATATAGATAATTAAAATACCATCTTTATGTTGTATTTATCATTTTAAAACACATGGTAACCAAAAAGTATCAAAGTATCAAACGTCTTTAATGCTGGATTTAAAGCAGCTCAAAAGAAAGCGTGGAAATTGTATTTTTCCTCTCAAGGATCCTAAAAGGCAAACCTATTAGACAACATATTCCATGTAGTACTTAGACTCCCCTGTGTTTTAAAACTCGCCCTTAGTTTTCACGTCATTTGTGTAATGTTTGAGACCTCAGCCCCCTCCAAGTGGGCAACCTTGATATTGAAGACAACGCAGACGAATGTGAAAAAAGTTTTCTTCACAGCTATTCTTCAGTCCATTTATGTTCAGAGGAGCCAAGCAGAGACACAAACAAACATGCAAAGCAGATATCAGCTGAGAATAATAACAACAGCCTCCCGTCACACACTCAGGATATTACAGCACCGACTCAGAGTTCTAACCAGATCAAGCGATTACTTTTCCATCACTGCAGCGTCACAGAGCTTGTATGACATTTATTTGCAATCGATTTGCATCAGCCGAGCCTGTGCGTCTGATTTTACAGACCGACCTGGGCTGACATAACACAAAGTATTCACCGTTATTATAAGCACGATAAGCGGGAGCGTGACAGGAAGCTGCAGACCGGACTTCTGAGCAAACTGAGCACTGCAGAAATCTCCGTGAAGAAGAAGCCAGGAGGAACCGAGAGGGGAAACGGTTTGGCTTTTGTGGTTTTGAAGCAGTTGACCTGCTGATACCTTGAGAGTCCAGATGTAGGAGCGTTGTTATTTTACACTCACTTTGGCTCCATGTGAAAACAGATAGTTTCACAATACGAGAGAATGATGAAACACACTTTATGTAGCACTCGAGTGGATAGAAAAACGTTTTCTTTACAGTCACCATGTTTATTTTCTGTGTCATTGTATGCTTTAAAAAAACAGAATCATAAGAAACAACAACAAAGTAGCTGATAAAAAGAAAGCTCCAAGTTCTGCAGATTAATGAGCCAATCTTTGGACCAATCAGAGGCAGAGCTCTGTGCAGAATATGTGTCTTTCGATGGGATAAAAAACAGTTACGTAAGACAACAGTGTTCAAAGAACAACCAACAATGTCAAAGAATAGATCTTTAGGTTATATAAGAACAGTCCTTAAACTGCTGTATGTGAGTATATGTTTCAATCCGACTATGATGAATGTTTCTGTAGACTGACAACTCAGAGCTGCTTTACATCTGCAAAAGACATTACCCCACATTTATATTTACCACTGCAGGGTAGCGACCTCATTCTGTTGGCTGTCAGAGCATGTCTTTTTCTTTTTTCACAACAGGATATGATTGGTGTTAAATGTTCGTTTTAGCAGAAATCTAAACACGCGTGTCTTATCGAGGCTGTGCAGCTGCAGAGGCAACCGATGACAGACAGACAGACAGACAGACAGACAGACAGACGACTCGGCTGACATTTCTGAATCCTGTCCAGAGATGAAAGGACTTTTCAGCCAAACTACGGCATTTAAAGACAGTTAAGCAGAAGTCATCAGATCTAAAAACGTACATCCTGCCGCTCAGTCTCACTATCTCTGACATACAGGACGCTTAGGTTAACCTGAGTAACGACTATTTCCCTCCGTCACTCATATGGAGAGGGTTTTCTCTTAATTTTTTTCTGCTCGGTTCTTCCTCTTGCTAATTCTGTCATTGCTGAGATAAAAGTGAAGTTATCTCAGAGTAAACAGCAGGTTTTTAGACGAGAACATCCCTGGGATCGAGCTGATTTCTCCTCCAAAAAGAAGCAGATTTTTTTTCCCTCATTCATTTTTTGCTTTAATCTGCTCCGACTGTTCAAAGAGTTCAGACTGTCCGTTGAAGATGAGGTCAGTCGGCCGGATGGTCAGCCAATCCCTTGAGTCAGCCGACCATTTGGTTACCGCTAAAGCCAGGCAGCTAGTCATTTAACCAGGCAGCAAGCCAACGAGTGAGTCAGAGAGCCAACAAAGCAGGCCGCCAGTCCTTCTGCTAATCCACTCATCAGCAGCAGACCGTCAGTCACCCAGCAGGTGAGCCAGACGACCCGCCACTCAACCAGCAAGGCAGTCAGATATATAAGCCACAACTTAGTGGAAATAAAAGCAAAAAATCTAAAGAGCAGAAAGTCAACACTAAGAAAATAGTTCCTTCTTTGGTCGACAGAACATCGCATCGCCCACAAACTGTCAGTCATTGGAGAGTTTTTAGAAAAAGTCAGAATAATTACAGACAGAAGACAGACAGGAGGAAGACAAATACAGCAGGAACAGGCTGACACAATATTCAACAAGAGACATGAAAACTGAAAAACATCTAAAAATAATGTAAGAGTCGTTTACATTCTGTAGTCAGGAAAGCAAAGATCGTTGGAAGAAGACAGACACCCTGAAAACTCTGAAGGCAACTTTAGCTTGAATAGATTTCAAATTAAAGGAAGAATGACTTTTTGATCCAGTAGGTGTCGCCCTTGAGCTCCAGCACTTAACCAAAACAAACTGTTGTTTTTTTACGACACCTCCGCTATTCTGAAGCCTCCGCTCTCCTCCAGCGACACACCTCCAACCCCACTCCACTCGCGTTCACACGAAGCAGTTATTAATTAGAACGCACCATAATTAAGCACCATTGTCCTTGGCTTGAGCTGCAGTTGCCTGTGGTCTGCATTGTTGTGTTGGCAGGCTAATGTTAGCACACTAACTCGTAGCTGATTAATATTCTGTTTAATGACTCATCACATTTTTTCCGAACAAGAATCTGGTCCAGAGTTTGTTGCCAGGTTTCAGAGCACTGACAGTTTTCTATACTGAGCTGCACCAGACGTACGGCCAGCTCAGACGTCAGCCTTCTGTCTGTCAGAGAGCCTCGTTTGGATTCAATGGAGAAAACACAGAAACACACACACACACAGAAACACACACAGACTCTTGTGTGTGTGAGATAGATGAAGAGGCGGTGCAGAAGGAGACCTGGATGTCAGAACACAGCTGCTTCGACAAGGAGACACTGACATCATCGTCTTTCTCTCGACCATCCTTTAACGAACTCTTTTACTCTCCTTCTTTCCATAACTGTCTCCTGTAATGACTTTATCCCCCATGGTCGTGTATCACCCTCTCCATTACTCCCTCAACCTTGTTTTCACAGTCAGTCGCTCAAAAAACAAGGCGTCTCAAAGCTGCTCATTATCATTCCTGGTCATGAGATGGTGGGGAGACACGGCGGCGGGCATATTGCGGCTAAAGTACAACAGCGGTGCTAACAGAACCGCGACCTCCCCCCGGGGAGAGGACGGCCACAGAGAGAAAGCATGATGGAAAATGGACACTGAGGAGGAGGAAGAGTTTGGCTTCAACAAAAGGCAGAGAGAGAATGGCATTTCTTTAACAGGAAGCCAGAAAGAAAAACTCAAGAATTCATCTTGAGTCATGAAAAATGATTACAGTAATATCTACCTGAGGGGTTGAATTGGAAATGGTAGTGACTGCAAAAGATGACCAAACTGTATTTAGACTACAAGCGTGTTAAAGCTGCTTCCTTGGAGTCTTGCAGATAGTTCTAACAAAGTGATTTTCCACAAATCTGCATCAAAATGTAGAAATCAACATTCACTTTGCACTTCATATTACATTTAAATCCCAGCAAATAGTGTTTGTTTCATCTTCAAAATCCTTTATGGCAATAAGGATTCAGAAACACGTGTATCTTAGATACAGTGAATGATTTTGGATTCTGACAACAGTTATGAAAATGCCACACAGCAGAGACAGATGGACAGAGTCTGCAGGCTCATGTGTTTTTTGTCCATCAACAGTTTGCAGCTAAGTGTCTTCACCCCGATACTCGTCAGCCAGCCTCAGTAAAGTAAATCCAGACGCTGCTTCTTGAGAAGGAGATGAAGTTCACAGACGGTGTGCACCTCTAGATGTTGTTGTGAAACCAGGAACAAGTGGGAAGGGTTTTGGCAATCAGGGTGCAAGTCACTCAGGGTGTGAGTGACTTTTCACAAATGATCCTGCAATCAAACTTGCAGAAGAAATTCAATTCACCATGAAGATGATTCTATGAGGGCGTGGGTCGGATATGTACATCAAATGTCATTGCAGTACATCTAATAGAGATATTTCACTCTGAGTCAGCCGTCTGAGTGACATTGCAATTTCCACAACCCCTCAGCTAATCTGTTACAGAACGACAGACTTTATTCCTCAAAGACAAACGTGCAATTCCTCGCCTTCTACACCTTCCCACTTTTCACTTTCACACCTTCTGAGTGGACGGGGAGCAGTGGGAGGTGAGACAGAGAGAGTTGACTTGTACTGTGACTAGTTTGTTTCAGGTGCAAAATTCACAGACAGAGAAATAACAGGCGAGAGAGAATCTGGTGAGAAAAGCATTCAATCCCCGGGAGGCCAGGAGGGTGGAAGTAAAGATGTTGGCTGTGGAGTTTTTTCGCTAATCAAGATCGATCTTTTTTTCTCTCCCGATCTGAATCCCGCTGGATGACTTCCAGTAAACAGCAGCAGAGAGACTCTGAATGCAGAGCTGCTGCACCTCTCTCTCTCTCTCTCTCTCTCTGCATCTATTTATCTGCTTTCTGTAAGAGATGACGATGACTTCACTCCCTCTGTCTATTCTCTCTCTCTCTCTCTCTCTCTCTCACTTCCCCCAGAAAACAGTCTGAGGTGGTGACTGAAAGAAAGATGGCGAGGCATGGGAAGACGATGAACACGAGCAGGAGGTGTGTGCATAAAAAAGAAAAAGAAAGGAAGAAAATCAGTACGACAAAAACAGAACGTTATCGATGAAAACGACGGGTGCACAACAAAGGACATGGGAGGTGTATGAAATGGAGGTGAAGAGCGAAGGAGACGCGCAGCAGTAGCCCCTCCCATAATCCCACTGCACTTCGGCTGAACCGTCTCACAGGATGACGGAGAGGGCAAGAAACTCTCTCTGCTGATTTGTTCTCCTTATCTGAGCTCTCCCGCTCGCTCTGTCTAAGTAGCACTCCCTCGATTCCTACCTCTCCGTCTTATTGTCTGACCACCCGGAGCAGAGACACAGTATAGATACTTTAACACAATTAAAAGATTAGTGCGGCAGTATATTGATATACAACGTAGGATAGCTTCATAGATATAACTATAATAAATAATCAAACACAAAAATATAAACCTGAGGCCTTATGCCAAGAGCTCTTGTGGATTAATCAAAAAATAGATTAAAAATAGAATTTGACAGGGCGCTGCTTTAGCTCTGTGGTTAAATAATGAACCTGATGTAAAGTTTATAGCGCTTCTGAAAACACTCAGCTGCTATTCTGAGTTTTACAATCAGCTTTTGTGCACTTTTTTCAAAACCTGACAATAATTATTAAAACACATTATCTGTTCTACACTTCCTGTATTGTATGGCACTGTCTCACCAGCACATTCAAACAGTCAGCTCAATGTGCTGATGAACACAGCGCTGTTTTCAGTCTGAATCCCCACTAACCGTGCTGATTCATGCGGCCCCCAAATCTGAACAAAGAATTGTGCTGATCCGAGCATTAAACATCCTGATTGGTTGATTCAGCTTTTGTTGAGTCTGGATGCAAACACACAAAAAGAAGCCCAACATGCCAGAAAAACAAACATCTATTGCAATTATGACAAAATAGGAAAAACTAAATGTCCATCCCTATTCCCTAAAAGTTTGAGATGAAGTCTTCTAATTGTTCAATCTTCAAGTGTCACGACCAACGTCAAGGGAAGGACAAAGGAGAGAGACGCATGACATCACTTAAGTTTTATGTAACCATCTTCCATCAAAAAATACCAAGGCCAAATGTTTAAATAATGTCAGTGATGTCTAGCAAGTTGAATGTGTATAAAGAGAAGTGTGCTGAAAAAAGTAAAATAACCTAAACCTCAAATCATATACCCATGAAGCGAGAGAGAAACTGCAGCTGCTTATAGCTGAAGAGCAGCAGACACAGGTGCTAAAAACTGAGTAGGTGCACTTCCTGAGTCTCTCACACAGGAAGTGCAAAGGGCTGTCACATCTGACAAAGCATCACTGGCTAAGGCATTCGATTTGATATAATGTACGAGGAATTGAAGACAAACCCCTCTTGAGTTGCTTCATATGCTATCCTACTTAATAGTAGATTTAAACAAAATATCAACCAGAGGAAGTTATCTTTTATTGAATATAAGCCCAGCTGTGATT
>NC_083624.1:1073261-1118261 GCF_963584025.1 Labrus mixtus
GACAAAGATGATCGCTTTAAAAACAGAACATAAAATACCATGATTTATATTTGTTTCAGTAACAGTATTTAATACTAGATTGTGAGTCCGGCTGTTGACTCAAATACTGTGTATGTGGGAACAAACAAGCAGGGTAAAGTCCCCCTTTGAAACACGACAACAACAATCAGACATCCTGTTTCTTAAAACCTGCTTTCACTTCACTGCCAAGTTACCTCTTTGCGTTAATATCATCAACCTAAACGTTTTCACAGATGGAAAAACTGGAGAGGATAAACCAACAGGCAGGGAGAGAACGTGTGACTTTAAGCCTCTGCAAACCTTTATGTCTGCATCATTTTAGGAGATTATGTGTGTGCATGTGTGTCTCAACCGCCACATGATCAAGTTTCTTTTGTGTGAAACAGGACTGAGACACCTGAGCCACGGCCCCCTCCGTTTCTGAATGAGTTGGCCCAGTCCGCAGTTTGAGTGATGAGGGATTAACCCATTTTGGTTTAGCCAAAAGGGACATGTGTGTGTGTGTGTGTGTGTGTGTGTGTAGGTGTGTGAGTGTGTGTGTAGGAAGAGCTTGGCCAAAAGGTCAGGGCTGATTGAGAGAGCAAAGATTTCAAGGAAGCAAATCTCTGCTGCTCTGATTCTGTGGGAACATGAGGATGGGAATGTAAAGGTGGTGGAGGAGGAGGAGAGTGAAGCTAACTCGAGGAAAAACTCATGATGCAAAAAGCAAAAAAGAGAATAAAAGAAAAGTGAAGCTGATGTATAAAGCCATGTGACATTCTATGGAGGAGTTTAGGTACTGGAAAATTGGCAACAATAGTGATGCATAACAAAGTGTAGGAGGGCTGATGTTCTGTTGAACGATATCGGCTCTAAAAACAAAGGGAAAGGAGTGACAGTCGAGGGAGAGGACAAACAGGAGTGGAAGGGAAAGACAAACAGAGAAGAGAAGACTTCACAGGGAAAGTCAAAAGCTGTCAGGAAACTAAATCATATCAAGCACTTTGAGTTTGAAGTCTTAAAAAGCAGGTTTAACATAAAATGAGTCCAATAGATTCTACTTTATATGAGGGAGGGGTTGGTTGAAGTAAGGGGCAGTGAATGATCACCACTACTGTAGCTCTTATTTATTCTTTTTTAGCCTCTTTGAGCTCATTATTTTGGTATTAAGCACTCCCATCAACCTCACTCACAGCAGCAGCTCTTGTTTTAAGCAAGCGGCAACCTACAGTGTTATAAAAAGAAGTCAACATTTAGTGCAAAAATCTGCAGTTCCTTGAGTGTCCACTTGAGGCCAGCTCGAAACACCACAAATACCCATTAACCATGCATATTTTGACAGCAGAAATAAAAATGCTTTCAGCTTGGTTAACATTTTTCTTGGGGTTAAATAGCTTATTTCTTTAATGGCACACTCTGGCAAGGGGGTGCATTTAAAAAAGAAAAACTCATCTGTTTATTTTATATAGCCTTAGAATAGTTCATAAATTTGCTTAATGAGGGACATGGCTAAGTTGACTGACAGGTGGTCGCGTTGTAGCCATTTGCCAGGAAGCTTAGCCTCAGCTCTACCTCTGTGCCTGTTTCTAGACTGACCAAAAGTAAGGAGGACAACATCACTGAGACTACGTCATTGTTGTATCTTAATATTTCATGTTTATTTGTAAAGGGACAAGTATGAAGCAATTAAACCGTTGCGAAACAGTACGGCATTTATAGCCTATATGCTAATATGCAATGTTCATCCCTAGATGGGCTTTTAAATAGTCTGTAAGCCACAATGACCCCCCCCCACAAACACTGTATCCGTACCCCTCAGGGACCGCCAGCTGACGGACAAAGTTAGCAACTAGCTCTTTTATGTAGCATTAGACAGCTAAAGCACCATGTAGGAGGTCTTTGATCGTAAAAAGGGATCGCAAACACAAGACCTAAATTTATCAACGTGACAAACACAAATCTAAGAGAATCATGTTGTTCAGACAAACTTGGCCAACATATCAGCCATAAGAACCAAGAGCGGTTTTCTCTGTTCTTTTTCAGCAGCAGAAGGCCAACACACTGACCTCCATCAGGCTCTATTAAACTCCAGTACCCGTCGTACTGTAGCACTGCTGAGTCATCGCATTTTTACATCCCACACACACTCACACAGAAGGTAATTCACACAAAAAAACTCACTTTGCATTGCTGAATGCACTCATCACCTACACACACAAAGTATAAGAACCCTGACACCGCCCCTCTATTCAGTCAGACCGCAATATCTCTGCTTAACAATGTTCTGTGTTTGTGTGTACGTGTATTTGCATCTGTGTGAGTGTGTGTGTGTGGGGGGTATGAATAAGTATACCAGCCTTTTTCAGCTTATTTTGAAGTTTTGTTTTGGCTTGAGAATGTGTGTGGACTGTTTATGCACACACACACACACACACAGCAGAGATTGTTTGCACTTCCTGTGAACATCATTTGTCCTACCTGTAGCGTTCAAACAAACACACACACATGCACGCACTATTTATTTAACAATAAATTATTTCTTACATTCTTGGGGTTGATTACAGACAAGATAGATCTAGGTGTGTTCTGACATTTCTGTCTTGCAGTTTAACCTCAAAGACATTTATTATTTTGAAAAAAGACTGCATCGTCGATTTTTCCCATCATGTTGAGACATTTTTGTTTCGCACCGAAATAATCAACATGATGCTGTCTAAACGATGAAAAATTCTGGTGTGTGTGTGTGTGTGTGTGTGTGTGTGTGTGTGTGTTCTCTCCGTGTGTGAGGAAGGTGACCTCAGACTGCAGACTGTAATAATTACAGAATCCCCCCAACTGCCAACGCACAGACGGTCACACAACAGTAAAAGATGACATCATCTTCTTCTCAGGTTCCTTTGTTCAGAATGAACACTCACACACTACACACACACACACACACACACTACACACACACATACAGACACACGCAAACACCTGGGCAGAATGGACACACAGAGACAGGACAAAGACAGAGGGACAGTCCATCAGAAGAGCTTTTGTTATCTTAAAGAAAAATCCAGGATATATTCTATAATTCCAGTTTCATTTTCATTCTTCTACCCATAATACATTTCAGCTATGATGTCATTTTCCTATTAAGGTATTTACTGAGATGCAGGATGAATCTCACATAGCACAGAAAACCCAAAATTCTGTCAATACCAGAAAAGAAGTCAGGTGTAGACTTAAGTTCTCTAAGTCCAAATCAGCATCAGAGCACCTTTACAGAAATCATCTTTGTCCATACTGACACATCTGACTGCACATCACATGAATGAATCATTACATGCTGCTGTAAACAAGAAATATCAAGTTTGCTGCTTTTTGTTAAGTTGTAAGGAATAATGCAAACTTATGTAAGCTTGCCGTCTGTGCATGTAGGCAGTGTAGCATTTAAAAATGTAGACTTTAACTGTTCTGCAGTTGCTTATAAAAAAACAATTTGATATCCATGTTGAACAGACTGATAGTCAGGGTTAATGTCGTTGGATTTCTTTCAGAGAAGAGTCACACAAGAAAGCAACAAGGTTTCTGTGGTCACTCAAATTAGTCAATTTTGTCAGAAAACTCAAAGTGGGTCAGCAGGATTTTATGTTTAAGGGTCTGAAGAGTGCAGACACTTATATTTAAGAAAGCAAAAGTAATCAAAGTAAAACTAGATTCCTGTTATATATTAGTGCCGTCATAAAAAAAATCTAATTTTTAATATTTCCATTAGACCAGTAGGTCTTTCCTTTGTTGATATACCTTTGCAACATTTCAGAAAATTTGAAAATAAAAGCAGTGCTTGAGGATTTTCACAACGTTAGATTTTTAAATAAAAAAGTTTTCTTCTGAATGGATGATAAAGCAGAATGACATTCCCACTTACACTGCTCAGAACATGAACTCTTACTATTTATTACAACTGCTAAAAGTTTCACACCACACGGTAAAAATCCAGACATGAAGAGTTGGGACGTTATAGGCAAAGTCAATTAAGCACAGAATTTAATTCAGACTAACCAATAAGCATGAAATTAAGAAAAAAATCGAACCAACTAGTATTTCTGTTACCGACTAGCGAGGGTGACAACATGTAATTGTTCTGTTGCCAAAACACGCTCGTCCCTAAGGTTCTTTAACAGCAGGAAGTAAGAGCTCATTCAGAGAAAACTAGACACAGCAGTGATTGCTAAACCGTTTAACCCCATCCACCTCCGCAAGATATTATCTGGGGTGAACTAAGTGAAATAAGAAGATTTCTCTGAATTGAAGTTGGATAAGAGCAGCTGTGTTTCTGTGACAGATTGTTTGGTTTACTGCAGGACAAACTGAAGATCTAAGGAATTTAAACTTTATACTTTAACAACCGTTCATGTAAATAATGGCATAACTAAAGCTCTGTGTTAACGCTCCCAGCTGACTCCACGCTGCACTCAAACACGATACAATCCTCCCTGTCATCCGACTCTCCCATGACCAGCACCAGGAACCTTCTCCAGCGTGCTCGGCTGAGTTTCTGTGTGGGATGTTTGGACCAAAGCGTCGACAGAAAAGCCTGGAGGGACTTTAAGGCGGGAGGATGTCGGTGTTAGTTTCAGCGTTCAGAGTTTTAGGATCACATGGTCTCTACACAGTTATTAGACGGCCTCGAGGGACGCCTGTGTTTATGGGAGACGGTTTGCTCTACACAAAGTCCAGGACAACAAAGCAGCCTTGGTTTCAGGTCCTGTGGAGTTCTCAACAGGCTGTATTTTGCATGGATTTTTGTTTTACACCATCTTTGAATAGAAATACTAAACTACAGTCTGTGAATAGTTCCCTGAGAACTTTATCCCAGCCTAGAAAAAACTTTAAGACAATTAACAAAAACTGTTATCTAGGGCCCGATCGATTTTTGGGGCCGATACAGATATCGATATTGGGGAGAGAAAAAAATCGGCTATATCTGCCGATATCTTTCTTAAATCTATCTTCAATCTGTAGAGATAGATATAGATACAACATGTTTACGTTCTCAAATGAAGTTATCAAACACGTGGAAAAATGATATGATGAAGACAAGATGGTCACTCAACTGAAAAGTAACTGGGCATCACCGTTTGACTCCCTGGAGAGCGATGATGCTTGTTATAAACCATATAGCGCCCTCTGCTGGTGAAAAATAACTACTAGTGTAAAACAATGAACTCAAACGAAAAGTTATTTGACTGGTGAATGAATCTAGTAATATCACCGCATATCTGCGAAAGATTAGCCGACACCGATAGTCACTGGATATGATCAAATCGTCCGATATTATCGACTGGCAGATTAATCGGTCGAGCTCTAAAACGCTCGGTCAGCTGACTGAGGAGGAAGTCTGAGCTGAAAAGGTCACATGTGTAGGTGCTGATGTATCGATTCAACCTGAATGTGTTTTTTTTTATTCTCCAGGGACTCTGCTTCAGTTTAAGGGCTTCACAGACTCACCCATTTCCTGCTGATGTTTGTGTCGCCCCATCCCTGATGTGAGTGTAAGTAGGCAGTTGTTTGTCTACATAATTGCCACAAAAGCTTTACATAGTGTCAATATGTCAATGTTATTAAGTTTGCAAGTTCTTAGGTCGCAAGTAGGCAGAAGAAATCTATCCAATGCATTCAATTCTGTGACGTTTTTGTTGGTCAAGTCATTATGTTGTTCTCTCAACATCTGTCGTAATCGAGATGGTTCATCTCAAGGGGCTATCTATCAAATAAACAGTCACCTGAAGCCATTAAATATTCAACTTTCTTTGTGCTCAACAAACTACGATTGTTTATGTTGGCGCTCCAAAAACATCTTCAGATGTAAAACTTGAGTAATGCTGTGATGGTGCTCCTGTATGCTGATGATAATAATAAACTATTCATAAACTAATATGCTACTCTGAGTACTCTTTTTTTTTTTACAGGATAGGAGGTGAAATATAACATCCTGTATCTTTGTCAAGTGGTCCAGCTGCCCACGAGACATCTGGTACCGGTTTATGTGCAGACAGGTTCACACAGTGTTTGTACTGCGGCACATTCTTAGCAGTTTGAAACACTAAAAAGAGGTAATCAAAACAACAATCATGAAGCCTAATGAGCCCCACAGCGGAGATTAAGAACGCTGTAGTCACGTCTCTGATCACTCCTCAACTTCAAATCTGGATCCATCGAAGCTTCAGACCACAGATTTAATGAGGCCCCTTATTTAGACCACAGAGACCTGACCTCAGAGTTCATAAGGTAGACCCCCTCCCTCCGTGATCCTTCATGTGGTGTGACCTTTGAGCTGGAGCTTGGACTCTAAAGAGGCTGGAGGGAGGGAGTAGGGGAGCGATCTGGGTTTCTCATTAAAGAGAACGAGAGCAAAATCTGGAGGCAGATACTGATCTGTGCTCAGTTTCCTTGCTACGTGCTCAACGGCTCAGACAACAGTCTGCATGTTTTGTTGCCGGATTGGACTGGATGATTTATGTTCATGTGATTAACATTACAAAACAACGTGTACAAATAAACGATATTATCCTAGAATGTTCTGACACAGCAGATAGTGGTATGAACAGTTTGAGGATGTTTTTAAGCTTTTGTTTGTTCGACTGGAACATATAGAGATAACAGAGAAGATTTCAAGAGTTAGGAGCAAAAACTTGCAAACCTTAAACTTTACTGTCATAAGCAAAACATTCTCCTCTTTGGCCTTTATTCCAATAAAAGAAGAAATTCATTTGAAGCTATCAACATAGGTAATAAATATGACTGTCCCTCTCAAACTCATGCTAATGTGCAGCACTCAATACTGTGATTTACCCCGCTTTGCAATGGGTTAAAGAGTCTGTTAACATCGCACAGAGAAAACGCCAATAAATTCAATCTGCAGAAATCCCAGATGAATGTATGCATGTCGAAGTAACGCGCCTTAAACTTGAAAACTATTAGGATTAGCTACGTGACTTAAACATTACAGTTCAAAGCCTCACACTGCTTTTCCAACTTGAATATTCATTTAACATATCTGACCACATACGTAATCCATTCAAATGCTTTCAGATAATGTCAGAAGTAAAGGTGGAACATTTATGGAAACTTTTGGAACATTAGACACTTTGTTGTTTTTTCCATATTTCCTGCTCTGCTGTCTCACTTCTGTCACTGCTGTGTTGTCATGGTGATTCATTCAGCTCAAACGGACTGGCAGCATTTCACTTCTTGTACTTGTTTTGAAAATATTTTTGCTTCCCTTCTTTTCCGTTCTGGAAATAATTTGATTTCTAAACTTTTATCAGCAGCCAGAAAACACAAGAAGTCTGTCAAAAGAATAAAAGTGGGATACGTGAGGATGAGGATGAGGAGGAAGACGAGGAGGAGGATGGAGGGCGAGTGTCAGAGAGTTTACAGAAAATACTGTGGATAACATTTTGTGTGTTCGTGTGTTTGTGTAGAAGATGGAAGCCAGAAAGAAATAAAAAAAAAAAAAGGGAAGCAGGACTTCCCCCTCAAGGAAATGCCAGGGGAGTGGAGTCATCGTGGACCAACACAAACACCAAACACACAAGAGAAGAAGCGATTCTCACAACTGTATGTGCCATCCTTAACGTGTAATACACACTTTCACAGAATAATCTGTTAGCAACGCACCTGCAAACTCTGTGTTTACTCTGGGCATTAAAAGTGTGTGCGTGCATGTATGTGTGTGTGTCTGCATGTTTGTGTGTGTGCTTGCGAGCGTGTGTGTGTGAAGATTTTGGGACAAGGAGTTCTTTATTGCACCCCTCTGGGCATTGGGGCATATACAAGAAGCCAGGTGCAAGATTTGACACACACACACACACACACACACACACACACACACACACACACACACACACACACACACACACACACACACACACACACACACACACACACACACACACACACACACACACACACACACACACACACACACACACACACACACACACACACACACACACACACACACACACACACACACACACACACACACACACACACACACACACACACACACACACACACACACACACACACACACACACACACACACACACACACACACACACACACACACACACACACACACACACACACACACACACACACACACACACACACACACACACACACACACACACACACACACACACACACACACACACACACACACACACACACACACACACACACACACACACACACACACACACACACACACACACACACACACACACACACACACACACACACACACACACACACACACACACTCACTCACTCACTCACTCACTCACTCACTCACTCACTCACTCACTCACTCACTCACTCACTCACTCACTCACACTCACACTCTCCCACAATCCGTCTTAATTGATTAAATCAGTGACGCATTAAGTTATGAAAATGCTGCTAATCATCAGAGCTAATGACGGGTTTCCTCACCTCAGGGTGTTTCTCACATACTGATCAGCAGCTCGATACATGCTGAATATGAAAAACACACACACGCAGAAATAAATCAGATTAAACTATCACGAGGTCAGGAGGAGGGATTTTAAGATTTCTGGATTGTTCCAGATGAGCAAAGAGTCGGCAGCTGCTGCTTAACATCCTCTCAGACATGAAACATCACCGACAGCAAGGAGATGTTTAACAGAAATCCCAGAGGAAGACCACTCCACCCTTTCTTTAAAGAGAGAAGGAGCAAAGATGACAGCAAGAAGGCTATAAATATCATCAAAAAGCTGTGTGTGTTATTTGCAGTTTGGTATGTTGGGGGGACATCTTCTTAGCTAATTTCAAGGAATATAGAAAAGATTTGTAAATGAAGAGTGATAACGAGAACATACTTCCAGTCGACATAAACATCGACAAATCACTCCCTTCAATGTGGCCACAGAGTCCAACCAAAACCTTTTCTGACACGGTGTCAACACAACCAGAGACGGTTTGATGACTTTCTGTTTATTCTGTTCCTGCCAAGCCTGCAAAGACGGCATTTTGTCAAACAAAATCAAATATACTTTAAGGTGAAAGAGGCAAAGTGACATTTTTTTTGGGGGGGGGGGGGGGGGGGGGGGGTGAAACGGATGATGTTGCTCTCTTTAGCTCAGTTTCTGTTGCTGCTCTGCTCTGAGTGTTCAAACAGGAGGCTCAGTGTAAGTAGGCCAAGAAAACAGGCTCACTCTGGGGAGGAACACAGAGACGGAGAGAGAGAGAGAGAGAGAGAGAGAGAGAGGCTGGTCAGTTATAAAACTCTATTGATCACTGATGGAAACAGGATGGAAGCGATCACTCCTTTGATATGCTGTCAAGAACCATGAAGAAAAATCAAAATGGAACTCCTTCATTACATTCTGTCTAAAACGGCTTGTTCCCAATCAAAATGTCTTAAAGCAGATTTACAGTAAATGCATTTTTCTTTCCTTTAATGTCTTTTATTTCTGTAACAGAAAGAGTATAACAATGCCTTTAAAGCAACGTATCTGGAGTTAAATGTCTCGATAGAGGCAAGAAGTAAGGCAGTTAAAAAGTCAGAAACAGACCCAAAGACAGTGATAGATCTATAGTGACCAGGAGAGGAGAGACAGACAGACAGACAGACAGACAGACAGACAGTGTTGCAGAGATGCTGTAACCATAGTTGTAGTGAGGGGGTTACATTCTGGGCACTCGTACAACTTTCCATAACGTAGCCGGCTATCACGCCATTTTTAGACTCGCAGGGGGAATGACCGCTGGTGAAATGGATATCGCTTATGACCAGGCCGACAAACCACAACATCAGGGCTTTTTAAAAAGCCATGCAGAGGCAGAGGGAAAACGTCCCAGTCCCCTCCGAAGATTAACTCACAGTAAACCTTTAGATGAACTGGATTCTGTTTAAATAACAGAAACAGTGCAAAAGATGAAATTGGGAAATAGATGCAAAATCCAACCAACCTAACAGAGTCTGTTATTTTAACCCCAGGAAGTGTTTTGCAACCTAAAAAAAAAAGAATTTGATAAAATTGTTCCTGTAGATAAGCAAAGTAAAATAATCAATTCTTGGAGACTGTTGGAACCAAAAAACAACAGCTCAGGTTGTCTTTGAAATCTCTGTTTGACCTTTATTTCTGTTAAATAAGGAGGCAACATCTTCAGGCCATAGAAATGTTTGGCATTGAAAATTTGAGAGGCGATAAAGTAAAAAAGAAAAAAAGGGATTACTGGTGGAGGTATTGGATGGGTCAAACAAATACAACACTATCAACCAGTAGATTAGGGTTCAAGTTAAGCATATAGCACAAAGGGGATGTTGATATTCATGTAGAAAAGTCCACAAACATAAGTGACATTACTTATGAATGTAACATCAAAAACTCAACAGAACTCATGTGGGTATATAACTGAGGTGAACACTAACCACCATATCGTCAGTTATGGTGCCTAAACCTAACCTAACCAGAACAGTTTCCCAACGATACCCTCGTGCATCATGTGTTTTGAGTTATTTAACATGAACGTATTGTGTTGCCCTCCATTTGTTGGGTTTCTACTTTTGGAAAAGTTCACGTTGTGTGGTTCAAACAAACTGTGTGATCCTTTGGTTGGTGGACCTCTCGGACTCTGGAGTTCAGACAAACATGGTTTCTTCTCCCCTGTCTTTTTTTAAATTTCAGCAGCAAATGATAGCGGTCTCATACGATACGATACACCTTTTTCTCAAATTTGTCTTGGACTCAAAGTGCTGCAACATTCAGTTGCTTCCAGTAAAAACCACAAAAAACCGGCGGAAAGCAACAGCACGAGCGTCCGAGTCGCAAGGGGCGGGGCCACCGGAGATTCAGTTGAGTCTTGAACCGAGTATAGAAAGACGGATACAAGGACATCTTCGGCAGCTTATTCTGTTCCATGCTTCAAGCTGAAGTTTAAAGTGAGAAAGATGAGGTGCTGCTACATTCCCTGGGTGTAAAGTCAGAGGACATCCAGACACGAGACGACCAGACATCCTCTCATGCTCCTTTTATCATCACATTCCTCCATTAGCCCTCTTTGAGTCAGGGGGAATCAGCAGAGAAAACACCACACAAGAGTGGAGACAAAGGCAGAGGCAGAGGAATATAGTCCAGGAAAAAAGACGGAAGGGGATGGAAGAAGAGAAAGGTAAAGGGCCGTTCTCGAGGTCATTTGGTTCAAATGGAAAGGAAAAGTTCTTGCTTTGGTTTAACCTGCTCTGTTGGAAGAAAACAAATCAAAAGAATCATCGTCATTGACTCATCAAACTCTGTGTCCAGGTCGAAAGTTTCTGGACGGAGCCCAGTTGAAGCGGCTGAGTACACCGGAGGAATTAGCTCGCTGTCGGACGCCATTACCCCTGTTGTTACAGAGATTGGCCGCAGACTCCGCCTCCCCACGCTGACCTCCCTCGTCCAGAGAAGACACAGTCGAGCGACTGCTGGAGGCTCGTTATTCTCTCTCAAAGCGTCATTACTGTTGATCTTGGCTGACTGGGGGTTGCAGAGATATGAATCAGGGAGAAGAACGGTATTAAACAAATCCTGTTTGAGAGGCTCGCTCCGAGTCTTAGGATGGAGCCCGATAAAGTGGTACAACATTGTTTTGGAGGGGAGACACTAATGCTATTCAAAGGATGACAATTAAATTCAGTGGAAGGAGGAGGGAGGAGTTAGCAGGGATGGTGGAGAAAAAACATCTCAGGAGTTCAAGGAGTTTGAATCTAAACAAGGTACAAACACTGCCAGAGCTCAATTCACCTAAAAAACCTCAACCACTGAAGAAGTTATGTCACTTTAAACACCGTTTAACTCGGAATAATTTGTAATACCGCCCAGCAAATTTACTTTTAGGTCTTTGTATTGGCAAGGACCACACAATACGTCTCGTTTTATGATGTTTTGGTATAGGCTACATAATTTATTGAAAAACTTAAAAGTCAAAGCAAATATACAACCCGTAGTGTGATCGAGTCAAAACCGTTTAATTCAACATTTCCATTAGACAATATGGATGCCAGAATCAATATGATTATAGTGTAAATCAATAAAAATACCTATTTTGGGGCGATGGTAGCGTAGTGGTTAGTGCGAGCGCCCCATGTACAGAGCCTGTAGTCCTTCAAGCGGACGGCCCGGGTTCAAATACGACCTGTGGCTGCTTTCCTGCATGTCTTTCCCCACTCTCTCTCTCTCCCTGATTTCCGACTCTATCCACTGTCCTAACGCTAAAAGCCCAAAATAACAATAACTATTTTTAAGTCCTGGGTACGCTGGGTAGAGCATTAGAGCGTAACCTCTGTGAAACTGTCTTAATATAACGTCTTATTTCCTTACCCCCCTCTTTTCATTAGGCAAACTTGCTTTCTTTACTTTATTTCTATGTAACTCAACCGACAATCCTCCCTCTCTCTCTCGTGCATCTTTAGGCTGTAGGAGCCAAATTGATAGACCAACAGCGACATCTACAGACGCGCAGAGGTTGGCGTGATTAAAGCACGTACACGCACATGAAAAATGACATAATGACAAACTGCCCATTTGTGAAATAAAAACACATTAATATTAAATTAAAATGCTCCTCATATAAAACCAAATATGAACACTAGCATCCTATAGGCCAAGCGTCTGTAACAGCTGATGTCAGTATCTGCTTTTTTTCCCCTTGTTTGGTTGGCTCGCTGCCTCCTGCAGCTCCCTCGGTGACCCACAACTCCCACACAAGCTATCTTAAATCCTGCCCGGCTTGAGAAAACCTCCACCCACCCACTCAACATCAGACAAGAGACCGGGGGTGTTTACGTCCTGCTTCTAAACAGGAGCGGGAGTTCACCGCAGGGACACACAAACCTGCTGATCCTTCAAGTATTTCCGAAGAGAATGTTGTGATTATAGGTGGATAAAAATCTGATTCATCATGTCTTAGATACACTGTATTACCTATAAAAATAAAATCTCCATTAGATGTCCCGCCTTCGTGCAGGGACTCTGTGTGGGAAGCAGCAGCTTAAACTATTAATTTCTTTAGCACACTTTGGGGATTTAAATCAGCTCTCTAGCTACCCACTGTGGACTCTCAACCTCATTTTTGAATTACTCCAAAATGCAAATGATGCGAGTAAAAATGAGCAGGGAAACAAGAGGAAGAAGAACAGAGTCTGAGCACTGCTGGAGCGAGGCTGACTAATCCACGTGGGGAGGAGGGGGGTGGGGCTGCAGAAGCTGCTTACATTCAACCTGGAAACCAATGCTGGGCTTAATTAGAGCAGGGCTGCGTCAGGCTAAAGTGCTAAATTAATTAGCTTATTAGACTGTGTTGTTAGCCTCTCTGCTCCCTGAAGTGAGAGGGGAACGCTAACGGCTAAGCTACCAACCAATTCTTCACTTATTAGAGATTGGCAGTGTAGTCAGATTGGATGATACCGTAATGCTCTTAATGATGGAGGGATATTCTTCCTCTGAGGGATTCAAATATCTAATGATGAAGGCTAATAAGGAGGAGGAGATTTCATTTTTACAAAAACCTCCAGTAAGGTGGAGCATCCCTAAAAGGGCGATGGGGCGTCTTAATAAAAGCAAAGTGAAAACATTCAGGGAAATCTATTAAAAGAGAGGACGCTTTCCTGTCATATCTGTGCTGAGCTCCTGTGCTGTATCACACAGCGCTCACTTTGTCTGATGGGGGGGAAACAGAGCGAGAGTGGATGTGCAGCATGTGCGTGCAGTCGGCCATGTCATACACGGCTCGTTTTGATGACACGCGTGTGCTGCAGAGATCAGCTGTGTGTCCGCTCGGCCCTGTTTGTCTGCGCCGTGAGAAAGCCGGCCGGTGGCCTACTTTACCCCCCGGCCTCTGACGCAAGATGGCCACTCCTACGACAGACTGTGCAGAAGCAGGAGGCACACAGACGCGCACAACAACATAAATATGAAAAGGACCATGTGCTACATGGACATAAAAACAAGCAGATGATCATTAGACAAAAAAAATATCTATAAGTGATTAATGTTTGTGGAAACAGTTTCTGATTTCAATTTTATTAGAAGAATTTACAGCTTTTCTTTAAAATAATAAAGCCAGGTTTTTAAAAAAAGTTGGGATGTTTTGTTAATTAATGTAAATTAAACCTTGACTAATGACTTGTCCAACATTGAAACCCCATCATTAACACAGCACCAGGTCAGCATACCAGATGTTGACAATTAGATATTTTATTGTAAATAAAATGAAATATCCATTTTGATTTTTTGGGGGGAAATGGGGTTGAAATGTTCTTAAAATATCAATTTTTTAATGACATTTAAAAGGTTTTTCAAAAGGTCAATTTAAGAACCCCATTAATGGATATTCTGTCAGTCAAAGCCTCACTTTAGTTTCTTGCTGAGTCACTGAACATGCAGAGGGACACAGAAGAAATGCATGTGTGCAGGCTCATTAACTATGTAAAAACATTATCAGTCTTTTAGGTAAATTATGAGGTCAGCTTGCATAAGTTCAGTCTGCAGGCTCACTGGCAAATAATGAATGTGTGTGTCGGTGTGTGTGTCGGTGTGTGTTTTGTGTTTCCATCCTGCAGTGTAGCTATGCTTTTGCATTTAACAAAATGGAAAGAGCTGCAGGGCATTTGTTAATGTATCTCTGAGCGTGTGCATGTATAGTATGTGTGTGTTTATGTGTGTGTGGCTGGGAACTAATGTACTCATTCCCATAATGCATCTGCCCCCCCACTCCCCCAGCAGTTGCAGGATTGTTCATGCTATCACTATGGAAACAGAGTACCCTTTGCATCTAAGAGAGGTGAGATATGATTTTAAAAAGGGGTCAAATGTTGTTGAACCCTTTCCTTTAAATCTATCGAGGCTGGAGCAGGTAGAAACTGGAATAACCATACCAGCATTTTTAATCTGTATGCAGTGTGTGTATGTGTTATGTCTTAGATTTCATTAAGAATGCTTATTAATTAGCTGTTTACAGACTTTATTAATACAAACATTAAACTTGTCGCCCAGAGGAGAAATTGAATGTTATAAATTAAAAAATAAAGTCTCACTGAAATGGCATTGTGAGTGTCTGGCTTCTCTAACGTGAAGTATTTCCTGTTGAAACAAAGTCAGGGCAGGACATTAAACAACGAGGGAAAATATGCAGCTTGATTTATTGGAAAAACCTAATATATGCGATGGTTTTATTAGCTTAAGCTTTGATTTATTTCCACACGAAAAAAAATGTAATTACATTTTCTTTTAAGATTAAAGATTTGTGCTTTGAACATTTCAGTTTTTTGGGTCAAATGAAGCTTTTAATTTGCTAAACATTTACAAAGAAACATCACACATGCAAAGAGAGATCAAGACCTATGGGACTCCCAGTAAAATAATGTAAATTCTTCCCACCTCAAAAGAAAGGTTGTGATATAAAAGGATATTTTCTGATGCTAAATTCAATCTCTGAACCCTACAGTCCTAAACAAACAGCTCATCAGGATGGTGTTTTATTAAGACAGAAGATAAAGATTTAAAAAAAAGAGAGAGACTGGAACAGACAGATCTAGATGAGTGTGACTGAGCAGAACCGCTCGGCCCGGCTCCAAACCAAACCACGGCTTCATTGATGCTTCGGCCCCTTTGATAGATGTTGCACAGGCTGCTGCAGTGTCTCATGCGCTGGAAGAATCCTCTGAACGTACAATCGGAAGGAAGAAGGACAGGAAGACGGAAAGAAGATCTTCAAAGAGAGCTGAACTGTGCCAAGCTTTCTTCAGAGAAGAGCTAAATCAATCATCAATCTTCTCCATGAATGCACTGTGTCTTTATTTTTGCTTCAAAAGGTCTGTACCTCTTCAGCTAGTCGTAGTTATACTTCACTTTAAATCTGGACCTGTTTACACTTCTTTTGACATGTGTACTGAGAGACATGACAACAGTTGGACAACATAAACAACCCAAGTTGCATTGAGAAATCTGATCACTCAGACCACATCTGGAGGTTGTCTGGGTTTCACTTTTCCACATGTTGTCTTGCAGTGTCAGTGCAAATGTATCCATGGCCAAATATAGGCACCGCATCTCTCCAATGGCAGCAATAAGCCGTCTGGTTCATAACTCTCATAACACTGTCATAAGACTCTTGGTTATTTTTAAGTCTTCCCAAATTTGCAAACGTGTACAAGCATCAGAGGTAGAAATGCACAAAATAAAGGACAAATCAGGACTTATGTGGATGTAATGGACTGTGTTAGAATTTGAAATATGGGACAATCTCTCCAGGAGAAAAGGAAGCAGATGTTACTAATGAGGAGGTTATCATAAGCCCCTTTTACATTGCAGTTTAAGGTAGGACTTTTAACGCCCCTGTTAGGCCTCGCTCTCTTTGTTAATGTCACGGAGGCGTGATGGGGGGAGGCGAAGATGTTCCATCACTGAGTCAGCATCTCACATCATAACGGAGGTGTCAAAGTAACAATTAGAAATCACACACATGGGAACACCAAAATGACACCATTGCAGGTTGCAGAGTAAAAATAAAAAGTGATGTCGATATCGATGTAAAAAGGGCTTTAGCTTATCATAACGCAGCGTAGATACTGACGCTTTACAGAGGACTGCAGATTACATATACATGCATTTAAGGACCATTCAGTTATTGTTGGGCGACACTACAGCCTCTAGAAGCATCAACAAGCTTGTCAAGATTCTAGTGTAGCCAGAGGTTACTGATAGACGACTTCTACAGTCCACCTCGCAATTTACAAAAGGGAGAAAGGAGCAGATTTTTTGTGCATTGCATCAGGCAGATTCTGTTCAGCATCTTTTGCTCCCCACACAGTTTTCCTGCAAACAGATACTACCTGCTGAAGCATTTGGGGATGATACTGCTCGTCGTATTACAAACAAAAATGTGATCCACGTCCTACAGATTCTTTATATTTCTGCAGAATCTGCTGAAGAGATTCATAAAACATGGCCCTCTGCATCTGTGTTTTTTCACTGCTAACAGAGACTTCATTCTGCATGGGGTTGAAACACTTGTAAACTACAGAACTGCAAACAGACACTTTTTCATAGACAGTCATCTCATCAGTCCATAATTACCCGCTCCCTCTCTCCTTTGTCTTTCAGCGCTGCCAGTCTGCATCATCAACTGAGGTTTTTCACAAGCTAATGAAAGTGTTTGAGGCTTTGTTTTTATTTCCATATAGAGCAGAGAAGTGAGAGTCGATCACTTGACATGGCACTTTAATGCCCGGTGTGCACGGCTGCCATTAGAGTTGTCCACTTTTGATCAGATCACCCAGGACACGGTAATACCAGGTGTAAACAGGCTCTCCAAAGCTTTTTCCAAGACATTTGAGCAAAGTAACAGAAGTTGCAGCGTTTCATGTTTTGGGGGAACAACACTGCCTGCGACATCTCCTTGGTGTGTTTCCTACAAGGTTGCAGCCAGCGATGCCGACTACACCCTCCATTTTCAGACACAAGGGCAGGGCGACATCCAAACCACTGGAACTTTCTACACTGGCATTTTTATCACCTCTTCAAAAAGGCCTGTAAGTGTAATGAGCGGGGGTTTTCGAGGGGGGGGGGGGGGGCAGCGGTGACTCTGGTAAATATAGGGCCCTGCGGTGTCAAGGAGTGAGGTCTGAAGGAGGTTTCACATTCACAGCGGGCCGCAATAAAAGAGGACCGCTTTTCTTTTTCAGCGCAGGCAGGGAAGGGTGAGGCGCACTTAATTAAGACAGGGATGTTTGAACGGCCGGTGAAAACACACAGCTGAAAAAAGAAAAGCAGGGCGGTGGGCACAGAGGGGAAATTTTAGACCTAGGATTGGATAACACTAAGTCTCTGTTATACGTGAGATCATTCATCGCTCTGTTCAGCCCCATTATGTTTGGACCAGGGGGGTAGAGGGCTAAAAAAAGAGACAAAAAACAAACAGAGGGGTGCAAAGATCCACAAAATGTTGCACAAGAACATCTCAACTCAACAGGGCCAGGTCACCCTTGTGAAAGAGATCCTGATCTCAATGGGTTATTTACCTGGTTAAATAAAGGTTATATAACATTTAAAAAAAAGAGAAACATTTTGCAAGAGTCTAAAGCTGTAAGGGGGTCGGGTTAAGTTAAGGAACCCATGGCCTTAAAACACATTGTGATACTTTCTCGTCCATGACCTGCTAAAAATTGACCAACCAGGGGTGCCAGTAGCCTGATGATTAGCGCGTACACCCCATGTACAGAGCGGGCAGCCTGGGTTCGAATCCCACCTGTGGCTCCTTTCCTGCATGTCATGCCCCCAACCTCTCTCCCCAGTTTCTGACTCTGTCCACTGTCCTATCTCTGAAATGGAGACATAAAAAGCCCCCAAATTTAAATCTTTAATCAAAAAATTAAATAACAGATAAACCAAGTTAAACAGCCTTCCAATCTGTGAATTTAAAAGGTTTCAGGTTTCCTAAACTGTTATTGGTTCCAACAAAGCTAGGTGCAAAGGCATTAAAGATTTTTGGGTCAAATCCTTCCTGACTTGAATCATGACTTTGTTAAAGCAAAGATGGTTTTTTTTGCAACTATTTATATTTACAAGAGTTTTTTTTGTTCTCTTAACTGTAGACTTTAAGAAGTTTAAAGAGGTCATATTCTGCCCTTTTTGGGGTTGGTATATTTAATGTACCTACTTTTGTACGTTCACAATAGCTAAAGTTCGAAAAAAGTGTCTGTTTTCGTACTGCTCCTCCTTGATCCCTCTACGTTCTGAGTCCATCAGCTACACTCTGTTGAGCCCACACTGTTAGACCCCACGTGGGCCAAGACTGCTCTGATTGGTCTGCCGATCCGCGGACTTTGAATTTTTGCACATAGATGTGCCTAAACATGCACAGGACACTTGGAAAACACACTAAAGAGCATATAAAACCAGAAAAAGAAGAATATGGGACCTTTAAAACAGAGTTTGCATTACTTTGTCTCAAGCACTACTATAAATAATAAATAAAGCAGTACCCAGCTCTAAACCTGGCAAACTAGAATGAGCAAGGATGGTAAAATTGGACTTTAACAACAAATGCACTGCAGATGAAACACAACCATGGAAGTATGGTGTCAAAGTTTCCCTTACATGAGGACATTGAGCAATTCAAAGGTGTTCACGATGAGTGAAACATCCAATGGTTCTCATGCAGAGAGAAGCCTCATTATTTTGATATAAAAACAGAGACACTGCTGACTCTGTTCGAGCTCTGAGCCAAGCAGCACAAAGAGGGTTTTCTGCACGGCGGTTCTTGTGACAACCATTACCAAAGGTCGCCATAAAGACGCCAAAGGTCGTAACAATAATGGTGTTCAATTTCAGTCCTCAAAGCGCCCCACATACCAACATGTCAACAAAAATAGATTTGTCTTAAGAAAGGACCTCGTACCCTCCAAAGTTACCTTCAAGTTAGTGTCCAGACATCCCACCAGAAATATGAATCACACCTTAAGAGTGAATTTAAAATGTCCTGTCAGCAACCTGTACAGCTGCTGCAATCTATTTAAGTAACAGCAGCTACTTCTCTCTGGCAAAAACACAAGACAAGGATCCATTTCTTAATCACTTCACACATCAGCAAACTTCTGGGGCTTTTTGCGCTACACAGACCTTTGTAGGGATTAGAAACAAAGAATTACGACCACACATTGAAACCACCACAGTGAGAACTATTCATGGCAGTGCCAAAGCGGCGGCTAAAAACAGCTCACAGTTCAGTTTTTGGGGGAATAAAAACACCCTTTAAAAGCAGCACAGAGCTGCTGTGTACTGAGCTGTGGGATTAAGAGGAATAAAGGGTAATTCAGTAGAATCCTTAGAGTCAACAGAAAGTGCACAAACTCTAACGCACTTCTGTGTGAGCTGTGCTGCAGGACAGGGAGGAGGCTGATTGGGCTCAGATTAGCTGCTAGCATAACACGGCTAGTGGATAAAGGACCACACGTACAATGACACCAACTGTGCTGCTAAAATCAGGCTTCATCCTGACAGCTCTACATCCTCTATTAAGATTTTATTTTTACCCATTCTGTCTATATTAAAAATAAATAAGTAAAAATGAGGATATTAAGGGTCAGATTAAAGCAGGAAAAATAGATTTGGATGTTTTTGGATGTTGCCATGTCAGTGTTAATACAAGCTACAGCTAGATATGTTTCATTTTCTTGATTGTGTAAGGCATGCATTCAATACATTATCTACAGAAAATAATTTGTTTATTCACTAAACAGGTCAAGAGAGTTATCCTCAGATGCCCTGCTGCCTCACCAGTCCCACTTCTATCATTAAAAGTGATTCAAAAATTTAGAAAAATGTTCCCAATCAATGAGTCTTGATTCAAATATTCCAAGAAATCCAGCGCAGTGTTTGTTTTCAGGTGACTAACAGTTGGCTGCTGGTTGAGCTAATAATAGAGCAGCGCCTGCTGACCTGGATTCAGCTCCATCCTTTCCCAACTAGCAGGTGTGTGTGTGTGTGTGTGTGTGTGTGTGTGTGTAAAATTATTGATTTTACAGCTTAAACATTAATACAAAAAAGAAAAAAACTTGCACATTTCAATCGTCCCTTTTTAAAGTGAATTTTATCTTGTGCAACAGGTTGATTTTTTATCTTTTATGCAAATTCCCCACAAAAAAAGACAACTTTTCTTCTCGTCTAATAATCGACGCGGTTATTTTGTCTCCCCCTTCGAGACATTAAGCCTTGCAAGTTGTGATGCACCACGCAGCAGCACCAGCCCCTCCTCCCTCTCAACATACTGACCCACAATTCATCTCCAGTGCTGCTGCTGCTGCTGCACACTATAAATAGACAGAGATTTAACCTACAGCGAGGAGGGAGGGATGAAGAGAGGGAACGAGGGAAAGAGAGGGCAGTGCAGGCAGGGAGATAAAGAGGGATGAGGACACAGACAGTTACGTAGTCTTATTGGCCTCTCTCATACTATTGATGGTTAAATATCGGATTTGCCTGCAGTAATATCTTCCTGCACATAGTATGTGGCAGTAATGAAGGCCAGAGTCTTGAAAAGGACCTGCAAGTAATCAGCAGCCACAGGACACACATCACATCCATCTGTCCTCCAGACAAATGAGTAACAGCGCCTGGCCTTCCTGCTGCACTAGATACTAGATGACTGCAGACTGACAAAGAATTATGGGAGAAAAAGGCGGGTCATAAAGACGGGGAAATGTCCTCTCTTTAATTAAAGGGACAGTAAGAACTAGAGTGATTGTGAGCGAAGTGACATAACAGAAATGCTGCTCTAAATCAAGGTTAAATGTGTAACGAAGAGAGGGATCAGACAAAAAAAAAATGTAAATGATTAATTTTGGTTTATCAATGTGTGCATGAAGATCTCAAACCTGCATGTTTTAGGTTTATATCTTGCACAGTTCAGATCAAAGTGGGATGAGCTGTGGGAACCTTTAGATACTCTATACTCTGAAAGAATTTAGGTCAATGCCAAAACAGTACCAGGGTTAAAAGATAAAGTAAATGACTTACTACTTAAGATTTAATTTAACAAACATTGCCCATTTTTGATGAAGGAATGTTTGAGCTGTAAAAAGAGACTACATTGTTTTGCGCTCATGATTAAATGAAACGATAATGATAGGAAAAAATCTTTGCGCACATTTGAATGCAGGAAAAATTACACAACCACCTAAAAAAAAAAAGATGTAATTGTGACCAACTTATTTCATCTTTAAATGACTCCAGAGCAAATGCATCACAATCTGTAATCACCAAGTTAAAAGAGTGTAAATAAGAATCAAACAGAAGGTTTAGGAGGACTGTAAAATCCTCCGTTCTGCTCTGCTGCTGATAATCCCCACAGCTTCTCGTCTGACAACACAAACCCTCCGACTCTCCGACTCTGAAAAGCTTCATATGATTTATTCAGGCAGCAGGAGGAGAGTTGGGGATTAAAGCAGACTGACAGACAGAGAGCGTCTGTCTGCAAGTCCTCCTCGGGTCTTCAGGTTTCCACTCAGGTGGGCTTGCACCGCGCTTGCATCATCCTCACTGCTGGGTCTTTTTTTAACCCACAAAGTGATGTCACTGATTTGGTCTGTGTGCTCCAGTCTCGAGCCACATGGCGTGACAGCAGGACGGCCGTTCTGTAACCTTCATGTCCGACGGCAGAAGACCTCCCTGCTAAAAGGGCTCATCATGCACACAGTGGACCCCAGACTCGCTGAGTCATTAGTCATGAGGAAAGCAAAACAAAAATCTTGTTCTGCACTAACTGTGAAAATCTAGTGCTCATTAAATCATAAAAATAGAGTATCTGAATATCATTTTGCAAAAAAAAAACAAAAAACAGACTGACTTTTAATTTACAGGTATGTATTAGGCAGACACGATATTATCCTTCCCTCCCAAAAAAAAAATATTTCAGAGAAATAGAAGTGAATCCATGTTACACAGCTGGTGTTTGAACTCATATGTTATAAACCATAGATTGAATCGAAAAATGGCAGCACACTGAAAGTGAAGCCAAAACCTTGTGAGCTCCACCTGCTGACTGGCTGCAGTAAAGGTCATAAGCTCCGCCTCCTCCATGTTCATTTACAAGTGTTCAATGTTCGTAGAAGTTTAGTTATACTTTGTTCATTGGCGGCAAAACGAGCTGATGTGACATCATGACTGACAGGGATAGGCCAGGATACAAACTATACGCATATTTAGGGGCGTGACCAACATGACTGCACGTGGTTGAGTTGTAATGTTTAGTCAGGAAGCTTAAGGCCCGCCTCAGCTCCAGTGTTTTGCCTGTTGTTAGGTTGACCAGAGTAAGTTATTTCCAATATGGCAACCACCATGGATGGGCTTCCAAACAGCCCTTCAGAAATCAAAGGATGACTTGACATCACTCAGACTTCGTTTATGTTAATGTAAGTCTCTGGTTTTGGTTAGTGAAGCGGATCCAACAGCCAGCTCCCTCCTTTGCATGTCCTGGCTCCAAATGGCCTCACCTTGGCGATATGTCAGCACCTATTGCAGGATTATTTTGGCTTTTTCTTTCTACAACTAGAGGAAGTGGAGATGCATCATCCATATTTATATACAGTCAATGATTAAAACCATCACTCAGACATGGGGAGATAAAGAATTTATATCATATTGGCAAACACAGCCACGACATGTTTAAAGTGTGAACCTATTACTTCCAAAAATAGAAAGAACCCACATAAAATCCTTTTTAATATCTGGTTCAAACACTAGGTGACAAATTGATCCGACCTGAGCCTGAAACCCAAGGACCCCACGTTAACTACCACACACACACACACACACACACACACACACACACACACACGCACACACATACACACATTGTAGGTAATACCATTAAAACCTATCGACCCAAAAGAGAAACAGCACAGCACCACTTATCCATTAGCACCTTCACATAGAGCGTTAACTCTTTCCTGTCCGAGGTCTGCAGAGCCAATCAGTTGAGCAGCCAAAGATAACCAATCCCAGCATGCATCACACGTTAGCATGTGATCCAATAACTGGGGAGAGGGAGGTTGGACACCATGGGTTTGTTTTAAATCACATGAAGAAGAAGAAATGGAGGATGAGGAGGAAGAGGGGAGAGATACAGAGTGATTTCACTGCAGAGAAATGCCAGGATAATAAAACAGAGGCTCTTTACAGTGTGTGTGTGTGTGTGTGTGTGTGTGTGTGTGTGTGTGTGTGTGTGTGTGTGTGTGTGTGTGTGTGTGTGTTTGCCAAGAGTGATTTATGACTAAGCAGATCTCCTGTTCATTCAAGTCTTTTATTTTGTCCTTCAAAATGTTGACAGAGTTCCAGACTTCCAGTTTGTAAATGTGCACACAGAACACACACACACACACACACACACACACACACACACACACACACACACACACACACACACACACACACACACACACACACACACACACACACACACACACACACACACACACACACACACACACACACACACACACACACACACACACACACACACACACACACACACACACACACACACACACACACACACACACACACACGTAATAAAACTCAATCAAAGCTCTTCTGTAAAATGTTTTTTCTAGATGGAAGAGTATGTTTGCATGGTCGTCATCTTTCATAAGAATGTCACACTGCCAACTACTCGCCTGGCATGTAAACAGCATTTTTAGTGGTTTTTGTGGATACGTTAGCACAATGTTTATCAAAATGTTTTCATCTCACCGCAAAACTTTTCTGAAAATACGATTCCAAAAACGATTGTGTTTTCAGTGGAATCGTTTTTGTGTAAATCTGGCCTAAGGTAATCGAAATACTGGATTCTTTGATTCTACCATTTCTTAATGGTTGACAGTATCGGAAGTACAGAAGCTTTAAAAAATCCACAGATCTTCAGTCGTATTATTACCTTTTACTTGAAACCAAAGATAGTCTCAAATGTGCAGTGTGGTGGTAAATAGGCAATCCATCAGAAGAGATTTAAGGGGGTCAAAGTTATTTCCACAGGGCATCTTTGTTAGTCATATTGCAAATTTGCATAAATAAACAACATGTAATAAAACAAAGATGCACACACACAAACTATTGACTAAAAATGGAAATGAAAACATAAAATGTATCAAACCGTGTGCATGTCTGAGAATGTCACAACTAAATATTTATGTAAATATCAGAAAGCCAAATAGATCCAAAAACAATTTTAAAAAAGTTTTCATGGTGGAGCGTTACATAACAGTCGTGAGTTGATTGACTATTTGTCTATTTTATGTTACATTGGGATTTTTCAGAAACAATCCTCTGAACAGGCAGAAAATATATGAATGATGAAGGGATTGATTGAAATGGCCATATTCAAAACAAGATGTAATACTGGATAATAATGAAACTCGTTGTGATTTGAGGTTGCTCAGTTCGTTTGTTTTTGTTAATAAATTGGAGTTCTTTTTCAATCTTTGAAATTTCATGGAAAAATACCAACAAACCACATGTTTGTTTTTATCTGCTTAGCAAAAAATGTAAACAAATTTAAACTAATGTTGGGTCCATTTGAAAAAAACACTAAAATATTTGCTACAAATTCAAATCAAGGTCAGTAGAAACCTGTAAGTGTGTAACTAGGACACATCCTTTCTCAGTGTTCAGGTGTAGCAGTGAGTGTTACCCTCAGACATGTCCAGGCTTGTCCCTGAGGTCTGCAGGTTGTCAGTGAGGTTTAACAGGACTGAAGAGAGTTAGTTATGGATCAGGTGTTTCCAAGAGGCCGGAGTCGACTCTTTCTACGGTTCACTGAACAACCAAAGCCTCCTGCAGCCCTTTTGTTCTGTTTCTAAACAACATGAAGTGCTGCAGATACACAGGTGATGTACTGAGGGAAAGAAGGAATGAGTAAGGGTTTGTTTGGAAGAAGAAGAAAAAAAGATCCTGCTGTTCAGTGTGTTTCACTCTGAGGAATGGTTTGTGGCACAACAAGAATCAGTCGCCCTGCAGATAATATTGTTCCACCAGTGGCAGACGTTCGAGGATGCAGATGGACAGAGGAAACCTAAAAAAAAAAGTGATCTTAGAACATCCAGCTGCATATAAAAACTTGACAGATGCTACCAAAAATGCTAAGAAGCTCTTTGTATGGGGGAAAACAAATCAGCCCAGATTTCAGCACAGAGCTTGAAAGCTTGTGAAGTCCCAAACCTATCCACAGCCATCATGCTATTTTTGATGGATTTATGTCAGCCTCGTGGAGCCCTTGATAGTTTTGTTTGAGTACTTCAGCTGTCAAAAAGCTCATTGGTGGTCCTCTGGCGTCTAAACACTGTAAAATAATGGAGTGTTTGGACACAAGAGAATGCTCTAAACAGACAAAGACCTAGATGTTCTGAAAAGATAACAATGTTATGGTTCTGATGTCCTGCCCTCTCTGCCTGCTGCTGGCTTGGTGGGTTCAGCTGCCTGGCTCTGGAGCCAAATTTGAACGGACTATAATTGGCCAAAGAAGAAGTTGACAGCGAGAGAAAAGAAGTTAGGAGATGAAGCACGATAAGAGGTGGAACTGACACCAAATTGCAGTGTCATGCACTTCAGCATTTTGTATTCAACAGGTAGTCAGATATTGTGAATGTATCATTACATGATTGTCTTCCAATATATCAATTAGTGCAGAACAGTTATATTACTGTTAGTGCGGGCCATGTATCATATTTTGTATTGCGAGTAACCGTGCAATTCCCACCACTATTGTTTTATTCATGGCAATATTTATGATGCAACTGTATTGACAGAACGTCTCCCTTTCTAGCTGTGTCAGTGTCGTACTGCCTACCGCTTACACACCATTCAGTCTCCATGGCAACCTAGGGAACAGAGCCCAGTCAAAGGGGGGGGGGGGGTACAGAGAAAAACAGCAGTAGGCGGGCATCACTGGCCGATCCGACCCTGCAGTAACCCGTGTACCAGCTGCTGTCAACATGCTGGAGGCAAAGCAACAGGCATCACTCAGCCAAACACCCACCAGGACAAAAAAAAAGGATCCTTCACAGACTGAGCCTGCCTTCACCACAGATATATAGACGAGGAGAAGAGTGTGTGTGTGGTCAGAAACAAGAGGCGTGTGTGATCACAAAGAGACAATGACAGAGGTGTGTGTTAATAAACTATGTAAAATATTTTAGAGGCAAAGTTACAAAGTTTACACAAAAAAATAACAGGAGGAAACTAGTTTAAGTGTGAGTGTTGATTTGATGATGTGATGTAATCAGTGCCACTACTCAGACCTAAGGAGACAAATCACAGCTTTCAGGAACATCCATGTTTACTCTAAATTTACACTAAATACCACAAGGACAGATTTACAGTATGCCCACTAGGGGTGGACAATAATGCAAAATTGTTCTATCAATCTATCCTTTATGAATGTAATTCTATTGGATGGTAATTGTATATGTCACAATGAACATCCATGGCACTGTGAATTTCAAAACAGCTGAAAGACAGAAAAGCCAGTTTGAAAAAGGTAGAAAAATAAAGAAGTGATTTCTGATAACATCTCTTAGCAGAATAATTATATCATAAACTGAACTCGGACTAGATTTGACTTATCTTTGAGGTTCATAGAGTCTTAAAAAAGAACCATAATATGATTATTTATGTCAACTTGTTATGCTCTCAAGCAACCTGGATTCACTAGCTTGGAACTGAAAAACCACATACTTGAGTCAAAAACAGAAGATATGAATAAAAGTCAAACTGAAGTTCAATTAGAAAGCGTAAAGGTTATTATTCTTCAAGCCTTTCAGGTTTTTAAAGTTAATTGGAGAAATGAAAACTGTGACATTCAGCAAGACCAACACGGCCATAACTGCAGTGCTCCTGCTGTGCATAAGGTATGGTCAAATGTCTTCTGGTGGACTTCTTTCTACCTCTGCATGATAATGTAGTCAAACCTTTTGGGTTTCTAGAAGGCATGATTCTCCACTTGAAGCTAAGCTAGCAGTTTCAGCCTGTTTTGGCCACTCACTGTGCTAAGCTACACCGCATGTTTCTCTGGTCTTGATGCAAAAGGATAAAAGTTATGTTTGTCTTCTTCACTGTGATTCAGGCTTTTAGAGCAAATAAGGACATTTCCCAAAATAACTGACCATCCTTTAACAACTCAGTGCTGAGCGCTTCTCCCGTCAGTTTCCCCCCTCCCTGCGTGATTTGATTTCCTGTATCTGCCTGGAAACAAAAACAAGCTCAGAGTCACGACCACATCGCCGACTTTCTCCCCTCCCCCCCAAAGGAGATGAAACCCATTGTCTTTATTTTAGATCATATTCAGGTTTTCATTTGGTACTCACACACAGTATGTCTCCTGCTTTTTTAAGACTTCAGAATCAAACTTTTATACCCCAATAAAGCAGCAACATCTGTTTAAATAAACATTAACACAGCTGCTTTTTGTAACTCCTGGTAGTACACTAGGATTCATTCAACAGGAGTGATTCTTGGTCCTGATTTTTGCAGGAACAGCATCTAGTTCTTTCTGTCTTTCCACTGAAGGCGGTCTATATGTGTTTTTCAAACTCTTCAACACTCATGGGAGTTTGCACAGAGTCTGCCCGGCTACAGGAGGAAGTGCTTTGATTAACTCTGGCCCAATCAGAAGCCTGGGTTCTGGTCAGCTGGCTGAGGCTCATCATCGCGGTCCAATCAGGCTGCAGGGTTTGTGGTCAGGTGACGGCTCAGACCGGCTCACTGTTTTGAAGCAGATGAAAACAAAAGCTAATGAGGCTGTGAGTCGTCCCTGCCAGCTGCCTCGCTGTGTGAACACGGCTGAAAGAAGCTACAGAGCAGCATGAGAGAGGACACGATTTATTATCACTACGGCTTAACAAGTGTGTGTGTGTGTGTGTGTGTGTGTGTGTGTGTGTGTGTGTGTGTGTGTGGAGAGTGGCGAGAAAGAGGCTTAAAAATACAAGCAAAGGTAGAATAGTTGATCTAAAGGATGAAAATAAAGTTCAGTTTTTTTTCAGTTCAGGGTTGTCATGATAACAGAATCATACACCTCGACATGATACTAGTAAAACTATGACTATTGATATCTGTGTCAATACCACAGCACAAAAAACAGAAGTCTGAAGCACCCCTGTTACGACATCTCTTGTATTTTATTACCATGAACTGCAGGCTCACTTCTGCACACTGAATAAACTGAACAAGTGGCAACGTTTCGGCATGAACATGATTAAGTAACCTCCTGTGTGTGCTCTCTTTGTTTAGAAGGAACATAAATGTAACTTTTGCATTTTTATGAGACGCCAAAATGACTTGAGGAAAACAAGTATTTGCAGACCTGTGAATTTTTATGGACCACCACAGCTCTCGTTCTCTTTTGCCTGTCGCAGCTGTGATTATAAATATGACTAAAGATTTTGTACTATTTTTAAAGCTTTGATACTTTTGATTCTATTAAGAGATTTTATCATTTAAAACATGTATGATGGAGCAACATTGGTTCCCAACCTCTTTTTCCTTGCAACAGAGGAAAGCTGAGTCAGCAAAAAAGGACCTATCGGCTATACGATCTTAAAAAAAACGACATTTAGATTGCTGTTAGGGACATTTTGGTTGTCATCAAAGCTCATTTCAGCTCAAAGATTACTGTAAGCCTGGTTTAAGTCTCAGGTAAATCCAGAACCATTCACAAAACCTGAACATGATGATATATCAGCTGACAGTCCTCCTTTTAATTATCAACCCAACCCTTGAAAAGAACTATTTTAACTGCATGATTGTATATGAGACATAAACCTTGACGCATGTCCTATTTTTCACCTCAAAATCCACCTAAATACAGATCTTACTGCTGGGAGAAATTTGGCAGCAATCTGAGAGCAGCTGCTGCTTTTTTTTTGTCCGTTTAAAGACACACATCTCCTGTTAAAAAAAAAGTTTTTATATCAAAGCTTTGATAGAAATCACAAACTTCTGATTCAGTTCAGGAATCCGCTCTGCAAGACTTCCTTAAGCTTGTCTCAGGACAAACAGACCCCCTACTCCCCATATATACACAGCCAATAGCAGCTTTGTTTTGCCTCTCCAGATGGCCACCCATACAGTAACCCCCCAATACACACTTAACACAAACACACACACACACATACATCAGAGTCCACCATGTTCACCCGTTTAAAACCACAGAAGCTCAGACAGGCCGACAACTGTCATTAAGAGTCTGGACCAGACGCTGGGAGTTAGCTGGCGTGTGTCTTGGGGGAGGGGCTTCTAATAAGCCTACAGGAGCGACACTGGCTCGGACATTTATATGTCGGTCCAGAAAGTCTACTTCTTAGTCAGTCACACAAGTCCAGCATTTAGCCAGAGCCATTCACTGAAGGAAGGAGGACTAATAACGCTGTGATGTCAGGAAAGGTTGATATGTTCAATAAACACACATTTATAAACTCTAAGAGAGAGACATGAGACTAGTTTGGTTTCTTTAAAAGAGAATCACAAGCAAAAACATGTTTAATTCAGTGCACGTGCACACATAACCAACTAAAGCCCTCAAACTACTAACTAAGAGCATGCAGCGCCAAGGAGTCGGCCATTTTGGCTCTTAACAGAGAGGCTTTCACTGGGTTTTATCAGGCAGGACCAGGTCACTGATAACAGAATGAAGGGGCTGTTGTACACCAGCCTAGCTACTGCTGTGGAAAATCAATAAGGGAGTGGTGGAGTCCAGGGATGAAAGAGAGGGAGAGAGAGAGAGAGAGAGAGAGAGAGAGAGAGAGAGGGAGGCATGAAACCCTCCTAGAAACCCCGGGCACGCATGACTGATGCTCCGACCTTGATAATGTGATTGAGTGAGTAAGTGTTCTCAGGACTGTTTAGCTGAGCTCAAATCCAGTGATAGAAGAAAATGAAAGACTCATTCATCCAGATACATGCACTCAAACTTGTCCTTAAAGAATTTAACACGGCTGCAGCTCACATATTTTCTGTTGTTAGTAAGGATGTGTTTTAAAAGCAGTCCTGCACTCTTGATGTGTCCTTAGTTACCAAATTCCAATAATTCCTACTTTATTTCTCTCGAATAGCTGTAAGTGGAAGATTGGATTTACTGATTGCCATCTGGTCTTAAGTACATCCAGATCACAAACAATGAGCCACATAAAAAAAACATCTGTAGGACTTTCCTCTTGCTATTCCAACAAAAAGGGCCAGAAAGGGGGAATATATGAGAGTTTGCCGAGATGATGTTAGTTTAGAGTTTCATCTTTAAACTGGATAATGATGATTTTAATGCAATACATAAAGAAGAAAAAAATGATTTAGAAATGCTCACTAGAGTCCAATTGATTAATTAAGTGAATATTGGTATCGGCTTATTTTGTCGCAGATATGCAACCATATTTGTAGTTTTTTTTCACCAGTCAAATAGCATTTGAATATCGTTGTATTACACAAGCAGTTCTCTTTCTGACTGTCACCAGAAATGTGTGCTATATGGATTACAACAGATATCATCACTCTCCAGAGTGTCAAGCGGTGATGCACGTACATGCACAGTTACTTTCCAGTTGTGTTTGATAACTGCATTTGAGGGATCAACGCAATAAATGTCTCCACGGATCAAAGATAGATCTAAAAAAGATATCTGTCAATATATCGGTATCGGATGTTTTTTCTCCCTAATGTCTATATCGGTATTGGCCCCAGAAATCCCATATCAGTCGGGCTCTAATGCTCACAGTAAACCGGTCCTATTTGGAATATACCACCACCAAATGGATGGACAGCTACGAAAGTGTGTACAGGCATGCATGCTCCCAAGAGGATTCATTCAAATGCCTTTAGTGACCCCCAACCTTTTCCTCTATAGTGCAGTTTCCTTTGAGATGTATAAAAATATACAGAACAGATGGGCCTTAAATTTGGTACAGACATTCATGGTTCCAAAATGATGAATCAAAAGAACTTTGCATTATGCTGGCAATAAACAAAAGTCAGAGGGTTATTAGGCATTTGTGGATTAGATGGATTGTCATGAAGTTTTGTACAAACATTCATGGTCCCCAGGGAATTCACTTTGATGAAACATCAAGTTATCCACCAGTGCCAACAGCAGGTAAAAATGTTCCCCTTTCCTTTCGGACTATCTCAATATCTACTGCCCAGACTTGTAGAAGTATTGGTACAGAACTTCATAGTTCCATGATGAACTCTTCAACACATGATGATATATGAAGAGACAATCATGGTCCCAGGATGATTAACCCTAATGACACAGGTACACAGGTACCCCCTTACTTTTCCCCTTGTGCCGAAACAGGTGAAAGTTTTATCATAGCCTTAATATCTTAATATGTCTGATTTACACAAAATAAAGTACAAATAATCATGGTCCCATATGACAACTGTAGCATGGATTGCCATTCATTTGGTAAACACCGACACCACCATCAGGTAGACAAAGTTGTCAAACACTGTGGTTTATGACTGAATAACCAACAAACGGAAAAGACATTCCAATCAACCTCATCTGTTGTCTACTGTCATTTGTAGCATCACATCATTAGCATTTGGCTCAAAGAACAGACTCACAGTGCAGCTAGTAGTAGACTCTTTTACCAAACTGGCAAAACCAGTTCATCATTTATTCAAACAAAATGTGTAGCCGCACTGATGTATTCTACGGTTTGAGGCCATTAATGACCGTACCAAATGGGCTTCTTCCAGCGTGACTCAGCTTTTCAGAGAAACACAAATTTGACTAATTCCAAGCTTCAACAGGCATTACAGTTAACTTGAGCTAATGATTTAATCTGATGAAATACCTCTTAAATAACAGAACATGACCTGATGCTTGCCAGGTTTTAAAAGGACACATCAATCACATTTTATTTTGCTGGATTAATAATTTTCCTGAAACTGACTGAAGCCAGCTCACCATCTGGACTTCAGTTTTGGTCACATGGATATCTAGTATCGAGAGGTTTTTGCTAGTCAGCACTTTTTGGAGAATGATTGAGGTACCATGCAGGAAATATTAAGCAAACTGAAACTCAGAAAAACCATTTCTCTATTGCCTAAACGTTTTGCCCTCAGCCCTTCACTTAGCTTTCATGTGAAGCTTCACTTGACATAAGCGTCTGTCAGCGTCTGCTTGTTGATGTGGCTGCTGCAGAAATGAAGTGCAAACACAAAGGGAAGCCTGTTTGTAAGAGGAAACATAATCAATCTAATAAACTATTATCACCTTCGTTCCAAGTCTTTTGCCAAAAGCCTCTTCACTATGAGAAACAACCCTAAGACCTCACCTTCCAAATCACATTTCAAGCATTAAGCATTAAGACACCATTATGCATTGTGATATCTAATTACAGCAACTGAAAGTGACCAGTTTTACTCCAGAGACGACAAGGATGAACATACCATAACTCAGGCCAAGAAGAGTACAAATACATCTATTTGCTTTTGTTGGTGTTCAGAGTGGGAGACAAACCAAAATACCAGGCAGAGTCACTGGCACTGGAAGGCATCGTTTGTACTCTAAAGTAAACCAAACCAACATGACGCCAATTGACTGAAAATGCATGAAAAATGTATATACAGTTAATTTTTAAACAAACTTTTTAGAATCCATTATAAAAGCAGTTTTAAAAGACAAGTTTCATAACAGTACAAGAGGAAGAGGAAGAAGACAAACAAAGGGAAGATGAAGCAAATTAAGAAATAAGTGAGGAAGAAGAAGTGATCCAATCTCTGAAAAAAAAAGACTTGCTGAAAAATTAAAATGAAAAGATAATCACAAAACACACTTTAATTGGCCTCATCTAGGTGGGGGGGGGATGGGCAACAGTTTAGTAAATATGTGTAAATATAAAAAAAATATCTTTCAAACTATGGCTGAAATTTACTGATTTCTGCTCACACCATAAAAACAGGTTAGGATTGTCAGTAATACTCTGTTTTATAGTCTAGTCTTATAGTGTGGCTAATTGGATATGTATTAGTAGTAGTTGCATATTCTTGTCTTTGTTATATCATCTACAAATATCCAACATTAATCTATCATGAGCACTAAGTAACTTTTAATAATATAAAGCTTTATGTGTCTACACAGACACTCACAGAAATTTGTTTTCTATTCTTCTTCATAAAAAAGATACTTTCTGTGGGTTTTGAGAGTCGAACAGCCAGCTCTATCAGGTACAACAGGTTTGTTTACATTATTAAATATAACTCAGTTTGTTCCTCAGACCATGATTTAAAATCTAGATTGAAACACCAGACAGTTGGACGCGGTTAATACCCTCCATGTTTCTTCAGCATCACTGCCTCAGTGCTACAAAAACAGGCCATCTGTCTGCACCGCCTGCCTTCATCCATTGCTTCCCCCCCACCACCAACCCAACATTATCACAGACTGTAGCTGCATTTTATAACAATTAAATGAGCCAGTAAACACAAAATCAAAATCATAAGAGGGGCTAATTTTATCATTATGATGAGGTTTTGTAGCGGTGTCAGTGGGAAAAACACAGCTGATGCAGCAGTCTGGATCGACATTTTGATTTTGGGAAATTTAGCAGAACCAGAGAGACTGTTTCAGGGTGTCACATTGAAACCAGCATTAACATTATAAACAGTATCATTGAAAATGTGCAGCTCAGCTAAAATGTTTTCAGTACACGCTCCACTAACTTTAAACATCCCTAGGGTAAAATGTAGACTTCCCACTGGAAATTGTGCAAAGCTAAAAGAGGGATGTTTCTTATTTCTTCCTTTTTCTGGTGATGTAATAGTTTCAAAAGGAAACGAAAAACTGACATCATACACTGAATTATAGACTTATAATTACTATCCAAATATTCATACATTTAGTTTCATTTTTTAAAAGATGTACAAAATTTCGTAAACGTCTTCATCACAGTCTTACACAACTCAATGTGAGGTCTTTACATTGCTTGTTCCAATTTACCATGTCAAGCAGAAGAGCAAGAAATCCTCTCATTAGTGCTAATCATTCTGCCGTTTCAAGACGCGATATTTACGCCCCTGTGACGTTTCGCCTTCAATCTTAATCTTGTGGAGCCTAGTAATGGGGGGGACAAAGTGATCCCCCCCTCTGTACCATCTTCAGAGGTATTGACAGAGGCGTTACAGAGGCGAGACAGTGTCAGCGGAGCCGGCGGGACAGTGGAGCCGGCGGGACAGCGCAGCGCTGTGTGTGTGTGTGTGCATGTCTGACTGTGTGTGTATTTGGAGCTCCGACTGTGTTGTGCTTCTGCGACGCAAAAACACAATGTCAAGTCTTAGACTGGGACATCAATATTACGCTGTTGCGGAATCAATATGAAGGTACAAAGATTTGATGACAGCTGAGCTTAGTTATGGCACTGTGTGAAAAGGTTCATTTCAAAGCCCTTTCCTTTAACCTCTTAATCCCAACATCTCTCCTCTTCCTCCTTTCCAGATTTGCAGCCTGACCCTTACATTCCACACTGGGGATGAGCTTTAAGTCACCAGGGGAAGAGGAGGAATAATTTTTCCATCTTCATCCAGGCTCCACATCGGGGCCTGAGTGGTTTGGTGGGACGTTGGAGGAGGGAAAGGAAACTGAGAGCTCTTCTTGTGTCCACAAAACATAAAACTGAAGCGTAATAATCTATGTTACAGCCTCTTCTGTCTGCCTTCACACTCGGCTGCCAGCTCGATAATAAAACATTTATCCAGGAAGTGTTTTGTCAGAAGTTAAATGTGGATAATAAAGAGGGTGTGATATTATCTAGTGCGAGGCAACAGAGCAATTTAGAAAGGAAACAATGGTGACAAGGTCATTATTAAAACAAGACGAGATAGTTGTTATCAGCAAGGTTACTATTTTTCTGACTTCATATTCTGAAATCAAGGATGTTTTGTACTACACAAGAAATCATGGACTGGGGCGCTGGAAGCCTAGTGGTTAGTGCGCGCTTCCATGTACGGAGCCTGTAGTCCTCCAAGCGGGCGGCCCAGGTTTGAATCCGACCTGTGGCTCCTTCCCCACATGTCATTCACCACTCTTTCTATTCCTGTTTTCCGACTCTATCCACTGTCCTATCTCTACAATAAATGCACAAAAAAATGTAAAAATTGGAAGTGAAGCCTATGCAGAATTGCTAAATCATGCAGTTCCTAAAGTGATCACTTGAAGCTGGTGCCAAAAGCCTCATATGTCACATACACACCCATTCAAAAAGGCAGGTTTTTCAGAAGTAAGAAACATGATGACAGCCTCTTTCAAAAAATAATTTAGAATGAATAGCTCTTTATTTCTCCGCACACACTGTACAGGAGGTGAAGTTTTTTGATTACATTAAGGCCAAGAGTTTTGACTGACTGGGGGGCGTATTGTTGCCAGGAGGGTAAGCCTCAGATCCAGCTCTTTGTCTGTTACTAGGTTGACTTAAAGTAAGTTTGAGACAGCATTAACAATATGGCGACCAACATCAATGGGCTTCAAAAGTCGGCTTCAGAAACCAATGGGTAACATCAATGAGGCTATACGTCCATATATGCATCATCTAGTTTAGTCTAATGTTTTAACAACTCCACAAACCACCAAAACCCTAAAAAAAAGGGACAAAACCAGTTCTTTAGACTCAGAAAACCAAACGGAGCAAGACGATCTGTCTCCCTTTAAAGAGCTAAACGTTTTTTTTCCGATCACTTCTTTTTGGTTCTTATGTCTATCCTGTTTTGAAATGACACAAATGTGTCTAAAGGCCTGAAAACATGAAACCAAAATCCTGCTGCTGATGTATGAGCGTATCCACTGAGGATCGCCAGCAGCAGCAGCGTCACTGCATCAGTCCACACAGAGAGCATCAAAGAACATGACCCAGATACTAACGGAGGCTCTGACTCTTATTTTTAGCTGAACTGAAGTTAGCAGGCAGAGCTGGTCACTGCTAACAGACTCATTAACACGGCTATGAAGAATGTCACCTTTGTGTAAGATTAATTATCTATTTATAACCATTATTTTTATGACACTTGTGTTTGCAATTAATCTATCATCAAGGTATAATCTTTCCTACTTGTCTTGTATAATATTCATTAATTGGCACATGTACTTACAGATACTCATGCTTCCTTATGACAATGTCTAACTTAAGCTGTTTTCACACATGCACTCAGTCTCTAGATCATTTCAGGAGGACTGCTCCAGATATTCTCCTGAACTGGCTGTTCACATATGCAACGGGAGGCTGTACATTTCAGATGGGAGGGTCGGCGGGGGGGGGGGAGGGGGATCTCCTGAGGTAAAACCTGAAGTTTAAAGAAATTACCCGGATCTAGCGGACGAAACCCCAGAGTCCGCTATATGATGCTATAATGAGAATTTTGCCACTATATCAATGGAATGACAATATCAACAAAAGAGCGGTGCAGAACATATCGGTGAAAAGAAAATGTAATGCAGCCGTTTAATTGCGTGCACAGAGGTCGTAGCGGTCCCGTGCATACACTCTATGCATCGTGCACTGGTCACAGGATGTAAACGTCATCGCCCCCTCCCACTCGCTCAAGCTGAATTCTCCAGAGAATATCCTGCTGTGTTCTCACATCAGCTCACTCGGACTTGAAAAGATAAAGGGGGGGTTGCAGGGGAAACTCCGGCTGAAGTCCCAGTGACCAAATCGGCTGTTTGCAATCACACATACAGCTCCTCCGGCAAACATCAGGAGATTTTCAGTAGTTTTCTACAAGTGTGAAAGCCCCTTTTAATGGGCTTGTGGGGGCTTAACACCCTAAGTTAGGATGACACATACAGTATTGTTGGTGCAACAGGCCTCTGGTGTTTTGTGGAGAACCTCTATACTGAAAGATTCTGTATTTGTTCCTCCGTATTGAAACAATGACACATTTCAGCCCAGCTCTGGAACACAAAGCGGCCAAACTTCTGCGTCGCAAAATAAGTTCCTGCTGCTGCTGCTATCAGCGTCAGAGCTTCCACTTCTTCTGTTTGGAAAGGTCAGCGCAGATACCAGCAGCTCTGACTGTATAGGAAAGTTCCCAGTGTAGAAACTGTTCTACTGCTGCTGCTGCTGCTGCTGTTTTTTTTTTGGTCGTGGCCGTACTTCACTTCCTGTTCTGTGAAAGGTCACAGCAGACACGACTAACATTCCAGTCTGAATAGCCGGAAGGTCGTTGAGCCAGCTTTGCATGAGTCTATTCCTTCTGACAGCTTTGTAGTTCCACCACTTTACAGAGCAGAGGCCGCCTCTATAAATAGACCCACATAGAAGTGCAACACAATAGAGATTAAACAAATGCGTAGATCTATATGTTTTACCTTTAAATAAACGATGTCTCATTGTCAAAATAGATATCTATTTTATTTTTTTGGTAAAATGAACCATATTTATACTGTCCCCTGTAACACGACGAGAACTACTGTTTAAAAAAGTTCATGTCCCTGACTTAGACCTGAGTCACATGGAGAACGGTCCTTTAATGGAATATAGAGGTCTCAGGTCCGATATTGACGTAATTTGCATATCGGATATCGGACTGACCTAGCCGATCAACGTCACAGATAAAGGAAGGATGATCGGGCACATTAAACATTCTCAGCTCGCACAGTCTCACTTTGAAGACGTTCAGACTGAACTGTAAGAAGTACACTCAAATCATCTCCATGGCGACGTTCAGACGACATGAAGCAGCTCCTTCTATGTGATCAAAAGTATAATTCTTACACTTCAATATAGAACATGAATAATTTGTTGCTGCTTCCTGTTTGTATGTGAAGCCAGCACGCTGCAATGCAATGTCGGGTTTACAACAGCTTTGTGCAGCCTCACAGACAATACCAACAACAACAACTGTTAGTTATGATAATAAAAATATCAGTATCGGTACATATGCATCAGAATCAGATCGAAACTGAAAAAATGTGGATCGGTGCATCTCTAATGGAATATCTCTTTAAAGCGTGGGAAAGCAGGAGAAAGCTTACATGCAACAGGTACATGTCTCAGTCTAATGTAACTGGTTTACAAACTGGATCATGGGTAAATTGTTTGGAAGCGATGAACTGAGATGAAGTTGTTTTTTTTTGTATTGGTGTAACAGCCTTGTGTTGGGGGGGGGGGGGGCTGTGTTGATATTGGATGTATCTTACCTATTGGAGTGTGTTTGTTTGGGGGGTGGTTCATGGTGATGGTGCTGCTGTGATGTCGGCTAAATGACATGCTGGAACATTTGATTGATTCTCAGCTAATGTGTCTAAACAATTCCATGAGGACACGAAAATAAAATATGAATTCATTCGTAACACCAACGGTTTAACCTACACTGCTAAGCAAATTAAAATCTTGTGAGTGTTTCTTCAGATTCAGACTCACATGACGAGGAAAGCTCTCACAGCACTCAGACATGCATGTTTCTGACAGATCGGCCATGTATCCACTTAAGTGCACTGAGTATCTTCTCTGAGGAAATCACAGTCCTGACAGGCTGCTGGTAGAAAGCTGCACCCAGCGTCACTTTATCAGCAAAAGAGAGAAACCGTCATGTTTTTTTCTGTTATGAAGCCCATGATGAGGAGGAAGTGAAACTGCTTTGAGGCGCTGTTTGGTCGGTTTTATCTACATATGATCATCGTTTCCCTCATTTCACTTCCTGTTTTGAGTTTCTAAAAGGTGAATATTTGATCAATATCAATGACATAACTTGTAATGCAATCGGGGTAAACATATTTTTTCAACCCTTCAAAAAACCAAAGCTGTTTCCTGTCTGTGGCTGGTGCAAGCGGCTGCTGCATGGCTGTAAATCGAATCTAAAAATCTGTATCAAACCACAACTACTCCTGTTCTCCTCGCTGGCTGCCTGCGGAATCAACAACAACAACAACAACAAACACCTGTGAGTCCTGGAGCAGCGGCTTTTATATAGCAGCTTACCTCCAGATTAACCATTAAAACCAATATAGCACCGGCATGTCAGCTGATGATTTTCTAATTTAAAAATGCAGCATGGATTGAAACACAAAGTTTGAACAAAGAGACGGTACCACAAAAAGGGGGGGACATTTTTGTTAGCTTCTATATGAAGAGGATTAGTACGTGCTTTAAAGAGAACTTCTTCTCAGCGAACATGCAGCCTCGGCTCTTCATCCAACCCTGGAGTTTCCCCGCTAAAAAAGAAACAGGAAGGCTCCAGAGAAATCCTCACATACCTCTGAAATGACAGGTTAGGAGACTAAGATTACAACTGAGTGCATCCCAGTGAGATGCTGCAGATTCCACCTGATTTGATGTGATGCAGGGTTCAATTAGCTGCTCAGATCACATCTGTTTATACATTTGTATTCATTAAAGACAAAAAGATAGTTGATTTTTAATAGAGTGCTTGTATCTCATCACTGAAGATTATTATTTTCTGTTTTCACGATCTTCACATGGAAAAAAAGACATTTTCAAATTGTATAGCAGTCCGGTAAATTTTGAATATATTTAGAGCTTATAATTAGAGATGAACTAATCCACTTTTTTCTCAATTCCGATTCAGTTACGTACTGTACAGATACAGATACTGTTTCAGAGGTTTTTTTAAATCATAATGAATTGTTTTATTGTTGTTTTGTGCGTTGTTGTGGGTCTTGTAGAGATCTAAACTGATATTTTCTTGATTCTCCGGCCTGACTGAGGAGGATCATCTGAACGTTAACAACCTCCACACAGTTTATCTAAACAACACTCTGATCTGCATTTCATATAAGAAGGCCCATGTCACCCAGTCAGCAGGATTTACTCAGTGTCTCGTGTTGTCATTCTCCAGAAAACTGCTGAGACTTTAAATGTGGAAACATGAAAGACCAACAGGAACAGGGCTGTGGTTTTCTAATCTGACCATCACAGCGAAGCCACAAACGTCTCCTCCCAGCACTGATGACTTCCGTCGTTTCACTTCTTCCTGACAAACATCCCCCCGCTCCTTCACGGAGAGGGGTAACAAACTCCAGAGTTTTAAGGGACCATAACAGGAGAAAAAAAAATCCCACAAGTTTGATTTGTTTGCTCATCTTGAACGTTTTATAAACTTTATAGGCAGCTTTTCTCCATGGGGTGGAAACCATTACAGCTGTGGTTGGAAGGAGAGAAGCTCTGGGAGACGAAAACTCAGCAAGTCATAAATGGGTTAAACCATTTCCTCAGAGAGGGGGGATTCCCAGTCTCACATGCTGAGTGTGGTCTTACCCCAGGGGTTTTCAAAACTCACCCCGCCTCTTTCTTCAGCTCTGATTGAATTTTTCCTTCACCTCCCACGGTTCAATGGAGACTGGGACCTCTGACCTCTGACCTTTTAACTCCTGATTTTCTATTAATGAGGTTCAGTTTTTTTTTTTGTTGCAACTATGTTTTTTCTGTCACATTTATTAATGAAGATTTGCTCTCTTTTAACTGCCCTTCCTCGATTTCTTAATTTACATCATGCCAGTGAAAATATTTAGAACATAACTGCAATATATTCCCATTTGTTATAGATTTTCTACAATACCTTTCACAATAATTAATAAAAGGAGTTGTCACAATACCAGAGTTATAAACTTTGAAATGAGTGAGGGAAGAGATTTTTGGTTTGCATTCTGGTTTCTGGTTTGCTGTCTGAGTTGTTTCGTCCAATCCAATACCAAAACCATCAGAGCTTACAAAGACCAACTGGGTTTAGGTCATTAACTTTGGGATAACTAATATAAATACAGTATGGTGCCAGCAGAGAGAGTAATGACTATTGGTTCTACTGGTTTGGCATACGAGTCGTATTCTCTCAACTGCTACTCAATTCTCACCTCTCAAGTAGCTAACTGGACTTCTTTCAGCCTCAAAGACGAAATATTTTGGGTGTCGATATAGCTCAGTTGGTAGAGCCGGCGTCCCAGAACAGACGCTTCAGTCCTCGTTGAACTAGACGCAGGTTCGACTCCAGGTCCTGTCACCATTTGGTGCATGTCATCCCCTGCTCTCTCTCTGTACATTAAATTATTCTCTTTAGCCCTCGTATCAATTAAAGGCAAAAAGCCCCCCAGGATAAAAATAATATCAGAAACAGGACTAAATTGTTCGTCAACTTCAGCAAATAGGTTCTGAAAATGGAAGTGGAAGATACTGACAGATGATCGTACTTGAAAGTTTTTGAACTGAAGCATGAACAGATCTTTATGATGGATCACTTTGGTGATTAAAGGGTGAGGGTTACCCCCTCCACACACACACACACACACACACACACACACCCTCTATTTTATTTTTCCATCCTAACAGCTGTTGTCGACGCACACAGCTGCAACAAGAAAAACTCTTCAGCTATTCGCCAGCCTGGGAAGCCCAACCAAATCAATCTAAGTGTTGAGGATCAAGAGCACATGTGCAGAGCCATACACACTCACACACTCACACTCACACTCACACTCACGACACACATACACAATTTTGGGTCAGATGTTTGCGAGGCAGGCAGTGCAGACAAAAACAGAGCTCATGTTCATCCTTGCATGCCTCACGCGGTTATGATTCATCGAATCCTGAGGAACTAAACTCAAAATGTCAAGGTTAATTTGTGTTCCAGTGCATCTGAGCGTTTCCACAACCACTTGTCCCCGGCTTTAATGAAACGTTTACAGCAGCCGCCATTCTCCCCGGAGCCACAAAAGGACACAAATAAAACTGAACATAAACAAAGCCAAGCAAATCAAGATGCACAATGTTTAAGAGGTATTGTTTTCCTCCTAGAACAAAAAATAGGACCAACACAGCCATCCAGCCGCCGCTAAGCTTAATTACATGGAGACGTTTCATTGTTCACTCTATGAGGTAACAGAGGAGCCAGCGTTTGTTCACTTCGGCTCGCTTCAGGCCCGTCCCTGTTGTCCACAACCATTATCTCTGATTCAAAGTGACACTCGTCTAAGCAGAGGAATGGTTACATGCTACTGGTCCCTCCTATAATCCTCACAGGAAACACTGGAGATACAGCGGGCCTTCCAATGTCCCATGGACACCGACGCCACACTGTACATGAGTTAAATAACCCTGCAAGGCCCGCCATGATAGAAATGCAAACAGCTAGAGTTCCTGCTCAAACTCCTGGATATGTTTCAGCAGAATTTCTCTCATTATCAATTGACAGGAATTAATTCTGAATTTGGTGTATGCGTGCATTTACAGCCAAACAGAGATGATTCAGTGTCAACATTTTCCCTTTCCATTTCAATGCGGCAGGTGTGTAACATCCCCTACAGCTGTGCTTTCTCACACTCCACTTAAAGGCCCAAAATGATTCCTCATATATACTTTATGATTTCCTGGAGCCACTTTGACTTTTGTTTATGAGCTTCGGTCTAAACACTGCAGATGTTTACATCATAAACAGAGTAGAACAAAGCTCAAAATACACTTTCTGCATAGCGTCTGGACTTCTGCGCAGGGCCACGTGGACACAAGTGGACTCATGCAGCCCAGAATGAGGACCGTGTGACTGTACATGTGCGATACATTTGAGTACAGACACTGGGTGCAGGATGCAGATTGATCAGAAGAACCATATCCACATCCACTGTCTGCCTCCATGTTTGGACGTGGGGTTTCAAATCTATCATCACATCATCTACCGAGGCTTTAAAGGATGACATGCTATTGCCATGAAGTATTCATGAATTATTCAGCTTATGTTGAAATGTAACGCGGGGGTCAGCAGAGTACTTCAGATGTGCTTGTCAAGTCAAATCACTGGAAAATATGTGTAGTGAGATTTTGTACAAAATTTCAGCTAGCCAGCTATCAATTACATCTATTTTTTAGGACGTTGTCTCGTTATGGTTGGAAAACAACAAGAATCTATTGTCCGGTGAGAGGATGTCATAATTACCAGAAGAAAAAAATGAACAGCAGGAATGCAAAAAACACCGACCTGGACTTCAGTTGCAGTATAAATGTAGAGCTCAGTATGACATGCTTACAGTATCACGTCACACAGAGGCACCTTCCCCTCCAAGTGACAGCACAATGAATACATCTCTGCATGTTACCTCTGGCCACTTTCTCATGACGATCCTCACGGGGTGAAATGCAATCCGATGTGTTGACAGCATTGTCTACATGCAACCTTAATTTAGACACTGTTTGCTGAAAATTAGGTTTGTTTCTACCGTTGTCTACACCTCCTCTTTTCACCAGCACTGACGCGGAAATCGTCAGCCAATCACGTAAGAGAGATGAGCGGGGTGAAGTGGGCGGGGCTACATAAGGTGAATAAATCAGCACAAATACACTTATCAGCATAGTGGCTTCCTCGTTTTTGACTTTTATACTGAAAAAGAAATGGGAGTTGTTATCACTCCGACTTGGTTTATTACAGTCCAGAACCCCAATTAGCTCCCATAGTTCACAGTAACACTTGAGAGTTTTCTTCAGGTCAGCAGCTTCATCACAACACAATATTGTATCAGTTACTTGGACAACTATATCACTGACTCTGACAAAATATATATTATTTTCAATTCAGGGGCCTGCGATCGATATGAAACCTATCAGAGGGAAATAAGAAAGCCTGAAGAAGGAGCTTTGTTTTTTTACAGATCTTGCAGCTATCCAGCTCTTTTATTTCGACTTGTCTCAAGGTGTGTGCTCTCACACAAGAAGTGGCACGATCACCTCAGGCTCTGTTATACTAATGCAGCCTTCAATGTCACATGGACGTTGACATAATTAGCAGCTGGCATCAACATCTAAGCAGTAAGTACAACTGGTAATCTTACTCTGCAGAACGCTGGGACAGGTAGATCATTAAGGAATAGATTTAATCTGTTTTTTTTTAGTGTATCATTGAAAAAGTAGTGTATTCTAGAAATACTAAATATTAAACTTTTGCAATAGGCAACAGCGATGGAAAACAGCAGCTTCCTTTAACCACATTTGAAAAACAAAACTCTGTTAACTGAATTTGAAAGTTGCGATTCTTTTTCCCCCAAAATTGTTGGGAAATATCTGACCTCATTGCTGCAAAGCAATCATAGGATGTGCTTGACCAACCCAACATTTATTTTGCAGGGACCAAAATGTTGACTTTCCGAGATGCTGTTCCAACTCGAGGGATCCCCTGACTGAATTTGTACAAGTTTGAAACTCATTTTTTCTAATATTCTGACACCATGTGAACGCAGGATAGCATCCACACTGACAGCACAGTAGACAATTAAATTGCTCATCTTTCCCCTGTTCCTATTTCTAGCAGGCAACAGCAGGAAGATGTCGCTGCACATCCCTGAACATCCCTGATGGAGGCAATGGAGGTGGAAATCTGGGCTGCACAAGCACCAGGTCTCCATCAGATGATTTTTCCTCTGTGTGTGTGTGTGTGTGAATGTGTATGGAGAGATGGGATGCAC